>NW_026057576.1:24820596-25096093 GCF_023721935.1 Panthera uncia | reverse complement strand
TTCCCTCCCTCTCCTCCTCCCCTCCCTCCCCCTCCTTCCCCTCCTCCCCTCCCTCCTCCTCCTCCCCTCCCTCCTCCTCCTCCCCTCCCTCTCCTCCCCTCCCCTCCCTCCTCCTCCTCCTCTCCTCCCTCCTCCCCTTCCTCCTCCCCCTCCCCCCTCCTCCCCCTCTTCCTCCTCCTCCTCTCTTCCTGCTGAGAAGAGGGTTGTAGGCCTGCTTCAAAACCAGCAGCCCCAAGGACAGTCTACCACCCTTGTGCTCCCCACCACTGCCACCGCCAGGCCCCTCCCAAGCCGGCAGAAGGCATCTCCCACCACGAGAACTGCACACGAGATGCTCTGCGAGCTGGTCCCCTCATCCTGTTGGCTCTGCTGCCTGTTCTCTTCTAGGTCACTGAGTAAGACCAGTGTACTGTGAAAGATCAGACCTCAGGGCTCCTGCCAAGAGGCCAGAGGAAGAAAGGCTGCTTGACGTAGTTTACCTGGTCCGTGCTCCCTTACGTGGCCTAACTCCCACATGGCCTAGTCTTGCTCCGAGTCTGGCCTTTCTCTTCCTGCCCTAACAGCATACCCGCCATGAAAGGCCTTTGCTGGGCCCACGCTTTGCGGGTCTTCCCCCACCACCAATTGGATTTTTCCCACAACAGTAACAGTCAACAGGATGATAATCCCTATTTTCAGGAAAGGGAAACTGAAATTTAGCCAGATCGGGCTCTGGATAAGCCCCGCTGTCCCCAGGTGACAGGTGTGGCCAGCTGAATCAGCTACTATTGGTAAAACTTCCTGTGATTGATTTATCTCCCCAGGCTACTCGGATCATCCACAGATTGGTTTCCTATTACTTTTCAGGGAGCCTCCCCGAAGTTCTCGTGTGTGACAGTCTGCCCTCCCCGGTGACTTCTGTCACTCTTCTGAAAGCGGAGACAGGGCTGCCTAAGTACCTTAGGGTCATGGTTGATTTATGCCATACGGCAGAGACGTACAGACATTTTTTGCCACGACCCACGGTAAGAAATACTTGGCAACCTAAAGCACAACGCATCCACCAAAACAAGTTTTCCAGGACAACGCTTATCCTTAACATATGTCATGTACTCTTTCTAACTACCCCCTCCCCGTCCCCAGTCTCTTTCTTTCTTTGTTATTTATTTATTTTTTTTAATACTGGTTGCGCCCCCCTCAGCTGATTTTATAGCCCATGAATAGGTTCCAACCCACAGTTTGGAAACGCTGCTCTTCCACCGAAAATCAAGTCCCTAGCGGGAGACGGATGAGCAGGTCTCATGAGGTGAGAAAGTCTGAATCTCACTTTGCGTGCTGGTGAGAGCCTGGTGTCACACCGGTCACAGCCAACCAGTACTTCCTGTGATACGTGAGCGCTTTCTCTGGGTATGTAAATTACAGTGGCAGACCCTGCAAAGAGAGCACTAGCGACCCCTTGAATTCATTGTAATGTGAAATAAACACCACATTCCATTTGTCAGCAATCCCTTGCTGTTCGGCACCATCTCTTGGGGTGGGGAAGGGTGGTTTTTTTTTTTTTTTTTAATTTTTTTTTCTAACGTTTATTTATTTTTGAGACAGAGACAGAGCATGAACGGGGGAGGGTCCAAGAGAGAGGGAGACACAGAATCTCAAACAGGCTCCAGGCTCTGAGCAGTCAGCCCAGAGCCCGACATGGGGCTCAAACTCACGGACCGCGAGATCCGTGACCTTAGCCGAGGTCGGATGCTTAACCGACGGAGCCACCCAGGCGCCCCGGAAGGGTGGTTTTTAAAGCTGGAATCCATCCAGGGTCTGCAGAGAACCAGAGTCTCCAGGGACCACATGCATGCGTGTGTGTATCTTTTTAGCGTCCAGAAGATTCTGATGCTGCCCATCCACCAATTAGCATCTGGGAACAAACTCGCCAGCTTAAACTTTGACTTAGTTTAAGCCGAAGCAAGGACTCAGCAGGAATACCCCCAAACTGAGCACTGCATCGACGCTGTGCAAGAGCTTTTCCTGCCCGCGTTTTAAGCCTTTGGGGTTCTCCACGGAGTTCGGCAGCAATGAGACGCTGTGTCTTGTTTTGCTCCAGGTCTTGTGTGTCTTTGTCGTCCCAAGTAGATCACACACCGGGGTACAGGGCGCTGAACCTCGACTCCCAAAGCTCTGCCCATGGTGCAAAGGCTAAGGGCTTTTTCCACGTCTCGACCTAAAAGACAATTCTCATCCTCTGCAGACAGGAGAATATTCTAACTTCGTGTCCGGGTGCCGCCATGTTATAGTAACAACAGAAAAGCTGTCACTCAGCCAGTGGGTGCTTCCTTCTCGCTCACACGTCTGACCGGTGCAGGCTGGCAAAGCTTCCCTGCGAGGGGTGTCTCCATAGGCCAGCTGACATAACACAGGGTCACCGCAGCACAGAAAGTGAGATGTAGGAGAGACACCACCCTGGCCCCGGAGGTGACGCTTCACTTCCACGCAGCATGACATTGGCCACCGCCAGTCTCATGGCCCAGCCTGTCTGCAGGGAAGACTGGGAAACGTTGGGGTGCACGCAGGTATTCGGTGGACTCTGTTTCTGCCGTAACACTGACTCTATTTAGCATTTTAGATTCAGTGTTTAGTTGAGGTCAGTTTTCTAGCCATCACCTTTTCTTATCGAGGAAAATTTAGATTTCTTCTAAATCTCACTGCTCTCCTTAGGCCTCGAGGGCCCATCTGTGCAAAGCTCACAGACAGTGGCTCAGAGTAGGCCAGCTGTGTGCTACGGGTGACCATGGCATTTAGCACCCCAGCCAGGATACTTGTAGGCATGAAATGGGGTACTATAAATAATCATACCAGGACACCAAACGTAAATGGTGACTGTCCTGGGCAGATCAGGACGTACGGTCAACCTGCCCGCGGATTGATGCACGAACTGTCATCTCGAGAGACACTGGATTAAGTTGGAAAGTTTTGCACTTTCACAAGCCCCTCGTCCATAGCATAAGGCAGACTCTCCTAAGAAATTCAGAATTTAAACAATAAAAGTGATACGGGTAACTGACTTGCCTCGGCAGAGCTGTGAGAACACCCAAGGATATCAATCCTATTTGTGTCCCAGGGTGAGTGGGGCATCAGATGGGACCCTGGGCAAAGCCAAGCCAGCCCCTTAATGGCGGGGCCGGGGGAGATGCCTGGAGTCAAGTTCCATCTGTGAAGTAACTAGAAAGTTTCAGCCTTGGATGTTCATAATGCTGTCAAAACAGAGGCATAAACTGTACCACTGACCTCTTGAAAGTCCTCAGTATACACATCTATACGCAGACGTCTATTTTTATCTTACTTGGACCGACACAAACTTTAAATAATTGCATCAGGGACACAATGAGAGCTTAGTAGAACTGCATGGAGCTCCAGAAGAAAAGCCCACATGAATAGTTTTTAAACTGGCCATGAGATTGGTATAACTAATCCATTTCTTCTTGGTGGGAGAAGATGAAAGGAGGTGCAGAGAAGAGAAGGTAAGTCACTGCTAAAAAGAAAAGGCCAGAAAGAAATAAGTGTAGGGGCGCCTGGGTGGCTCAGTCGATTAAGCGTCCAACTTCGGCTCAGGTCATGATCTCATGATTCGTGGGTCCGAGCCCCGCGTCGGGCTCTGCGCTGACAGCTTAGAGCCCGGAGCCTGCTTCGGATTCTGTGTCTCCCTCGCTCTCTGCCCCTCCCCCACTTGTGCTGTCTCTCAAAAATAAATAAAAGAAAAAAAAAGAAAAGAAAAAAAGAAACAGGCATAGAGTCATCACCCAAATTTTACTGCAATGTATTCTTAAGCATTTTGCAATCTTCACACGTATTTAGGTTTTTCAGCCCCCCCATAAGATCGGTTGGACCCACCAGCAGCTTTTCTGGAGGGCTTGCTGCGTGCCAGAGACGACTCAGGTACTCGTGAGAATACACTTGTACCCTCGTGTCCACCGCACTAAACAGCCCTCGGGGAGGTACTATAATTATCCTTGACTTACCGATGAAGACAGATGCAGAAGGTTTGAAAAACTTGCCAGAGAGGCTGCTGCTGGTGACCAGAGGAGCTGGGACTCAGACCCAGGCAGCTGGGCCCCAGCCTCTGAGCTCTTTATCACGGCACTGCCCTTAACAGGGCTTAATCATAACGAACAGAAAGGGCTGGTTTGGGTTTTGTTTCATTTTTGTTTTCACTGCTGTGTATTCCAGACATACAATAGTGCCTGGAGCTCCATAATGGTTCATGAAAGGAATGAATGAATGAGTCAGCAAGGAGTAGCCTCTTGGTGAATACATACTTTCAGCAAGACGGGAGTGGTGGGGGGAGGCAGAACTGAATTGTAGAAATGGCCCAGGACCAGAAATCAGGCCATTGGCTTCTCGCCCTGGCTTCTGCCCATCACTCTTTTCTCTGGACCTTGATGTCCTCAGCCATACATTTGAAGATGTCCTGCCCTCTCGCGTCACAGGGCTGTCGTGGGAAGCAAATGATATGATGTATGTGACATTGCTTTGAAAAAACTGTAAAATGTGTGCAGATTATATATGCATGTAATTACATCTATGCATACAATTATATATGTAATCATTGCTGCAACCATATAATGATATAATAATAATTGCTACTCAGGACAGGTTGGGGACTGCATAGGTTAAAAAAAAAAAAAAAAAAGATTCACATTCAAAATCCTACCCCTACCAGGACCCTATCTTAGAACAACACGCTCTCAGCAGCAAGAATGCCCAGACAGGAAAGTGTGGATGGGTCAATGCAATCCATTCCAGCTGATGGAGAGAATTCAAAGTTCAGATAGTATCTCGGTGCCATGATTATCTATATTATTGTTATTTATAATCAATAACAGAGGTTAGGTGAGACTGAGAATTGCTCTGGGCTCTGGAGGACCATCGGAATCTGTTAAGAGGCTGACCGACTGCTAGTTTCACTCTGATTGTATGTTTGTCATCTTCGAATCTCCTCATATGTCACTCCTGAAGGGAGCGGATGCAGGACATGTGGTCAACTCACATGGAGCTGGAGATTCCAAAAGGATGGGGAAGGGGGGCTGGGGGAGGAAAGGAAGATAGAGAAGAAAGAAAGGAGGGCGAAGGGAGGGAGGAAGGAGGGAGAAGAAAACGGCGGGAGGGCAGAGATTTTCCGACATTTCAGTGATTCGCCTTATCACCCACTCGGAATCCCCGGACGTGATTTGCTTGGGCCAGGCCACAGGCCCTGCCTGTTCCACCTCCCACACTCTTGACCTTCACTCCAGAACCACATCCCAGAGGGACGCATCCTCAGGAAGGATGGGAGAAACTTGTCCAGTTCTGAGACCTGTATTATTTCTGTATGAGAGAAAGACTTATTTCTCCTCTGTCTTTCATCTTAACTATCATTTTGATAAACATCTTCAGACTGGATAAGCTGGTGGTGGCGGGGGACGAGCGAGAACAGAACAAAGGTACATTTCTGGCGGTAAGGCGTGAATAGGATTGTCAGGGAGTAAGACGCAGGAAACGGGCGCTAGATGCTGCGGACTGAGCGTGTCTTCGGAGCTCAGGACGAGCAGAGAGCCGGGGCCTGGGGCTGCTTCCTGGGCTCGTAGGCTCCTTAAAGGCCTCACGAGCACGAAGTCACGTCGTGCAGCCCACAGCATCTGGCATCCTCGGGACCCCCCCACCTTTCACACTGGTCCTGGGGGCACAATCTAATTGTCCTTTGAGAAAGTCAAGGTGGTTGCCAGAACACAAGACGACTTTCAATATGATGGTGGCACAAAAGGTATCTGTTTATTAGGCAGACCTCCACTAAATCGGTGTTTGCCCTCTCTTCTGGTAGGTGTTTTGGGAAAATAAAAGGAGAGAGGTTGGTGGCATTGTTCCGTGCTCTGTATGTGGGAAAACTCAGGCTTTTTACATAGTAGGAAAACATTCCGTTTGTTCCCTGCCTAATACGGTGGAGAACCTGGCCGGGGGTTTCTTTGCTGCGAAAAGCAGAGGATGGAAACCAAGCAGGAGCGTGCAGTTCTGTGAATTAAGGTCATTTACTGGCAGAAGTCACCAAACCTGTATTTCAAGGGACATCTCTCCAGCTCTCAGTCTCTTGGGCTGGCCTGCAGCCCTGAAGGGACTGGGCTTAGCTCCAAACCCTCTCAACCTGAGCGAAACCCAAAAGATGCCTCTCCCCATTTTCTACAATCAGGGCCGCTACCTAAAATTATCATTTATTTGTGTTGGAAAAGATTCCTGCTGCTTTCCAACCTGGCCAGCCTCCCCAGGGGCTGAGGAGGGGGAAAGTCACTGATGTAATCACCCAGCTTGGGATTTGCTGCCATTTGCACCCGGGACAAGAGGAAGCCAGCACACAGCCTCCCCTGCGCACCAATGCCACAGGGAGGCTGGGCAGAGTGCCAGAGGACCAGCCATCAAAGCAGCCCTGAAAGCGAGGGCTCACGCTTTTCCCTAGTAAGCCACCTTGACAAATATCCCTTGAGGGGGCCGGGGGTGCCTCTTTCTGCCTCTGTCCTCTCAGTCTCTCACCAAGGAGCAGTTATCGCTACTCTGTGTCTAACACTACTTATTCTCTCCCCTGGACTTGGGTGTTCAATTAGCATTGCCTCTTCAAACTGCACGAACTGTGGCCCGCTGACTGGTCTCCAGCGTCCCCCCGTCAGTCCAGTGCAGGCTGCAAGCTGTCCCCCTTCCCCAAGCCAAGCCAGCTCTTGCATTGTCTCACCTGAGAGGCCCGAAAGCTTCTGGATGATCTCCCGCAGCCTCAGAGGGTATGGGGCTGACGCAGACGGTCACTGGGCCTGGTGATCTGCCCTTTGCTTGGCGCCGAGGTTCTGTTCGTGCAGCCACCACCAGCTCCAGGCACCAGGACAGTGCCGGGGACAGCAGTGTTTTCCAGGCCGCCAGCGCAGGAGCCGGCCCCGCTGGGGTAGAAACCCTCCTTGGGACGCTTCTCAGCCTCCGTGGAGAGAGGAGGTCACATTTTTTAAACGTTAACCCAAAAAGGCCCGCTGTGATGGCCCAGACTGAAAATCAGTGTGGACCCGTGTCCCGCCCTTGACCCTTCAGAGCCATCACAAAGTGGGGCAGGGCCTCAAGGCACAGGTGGGGGATGGAGCTCCAGCCGCACAGCGTCGTCAGGGCCTGGAAGGGCCAGGACCCATCTCCGTCCAGGGAGCCCCGGGCTGTGTGGGCTTCACCCTCAATTCGACACAATCTGGGAAGGGGTTCCCTCTGGCCAAAGATGGGAGGAGACCCAGAGGGTTCACAGGGGTAGGAGGGCAGGCACAAAGGCTCGGGCGCACCGCGGAGTCTTTACTATTAGGGCTGAGGCTGTATGTGGCCACCGGGCCCCTCCGTCACCATCCCTGGGACCTAGATGGCTGTTGCCAGGCAGACTCTCAACGCACAGTGTGCTGAGGTGCTTCAGGGAATCCAGAAAATCGTGTTCCTTCACACAATGGAGGCTGCGCTATTTAGATTTAAAAATACAATGAGGGAGGAAGAGGAACAGAGTCAGCTTTATGGGAGAAGGGCCAGACAAGGGAGCCCCGCCCAGATTCCACCTTTCGTTGCATCGCTGGGGCTTCTGGGACCAGCTCCTGCCCGCACCACCCCCCCCCCTTCCCTTCCTCTCTCTCGTCCACCACACTCTCCACCTCTGCAATAATCAACAACGTCCACATGGCACTTACCGTGCCAGGTACAGTTCCAAGTTCTCTTCAGGACACTTAGCTCCCAAAACTCTCTGAGGAAGGTTGTTTCTTTGCATCATTTCTCCTCTCTGCTGCCTCCGTCTCTACTACACCCTCCCCCACCCCCCTCCCCGCGCCTTGGGTTTTCTCACACACGCATTTACACACACACACACACACCCAAAACCTGGACCTCTGTCTGTCTCTCACACGCGGCCTCGTCTACGGTTTCCCAGGAAGCGAACCCTCTCCTCAGGGAAGGAACGGCCTCAGAGAATGAAGACCTTCATCAAGTTTTTCCTCTTGCTGGGCCATCTGGAGATCGGAGGGGCCCGGGGGCTGAGTCCCCCCCTCACTCCATTAAAGCTTGTGGGAAAGGAAGCACACTCCCCTGCTTATGGCAGCCCCGCCGACTCCATGCTGGGCTGCCTGATCTGGCAGGGCCCCGACCCAGAGCCGGGGCTGGCTCTGGGGAGGGGTCTGCCCTGTCTTCTGAGGGAGGAGACAGGCAGAGAGCAAGGGGGGAAACGACAGAGGACAACCTCCCTTCGTGGAGAAGGCCGTGTGGCAGCAAGGCCAATTAGAGAATGGGGACCATGGATTCGGATCCTGGCTGGCCCACTAACTACGCCAGGATGCCTGGCAGATCACCAGCCCTCAGTGGGTTTCCGGTTTTCCCACAGGGAACTGGATTATATTCGTTTTTTGTTTTTTTTTTTTTATTGTTATTATTTTAGGGACGGTTTTTCCCTTTCAAACAAAATCAGAAAAACCCCATGTATAAAAATACACGCGAGCCGGGGCAGGAGGGCTCAGCACCACGCCCTCAGCAACAGCCCTGACCAGATTTGTTCCGTTCATAAGCCTTTCAGAGGGCAGACTGTGGGCCCTCCATGGCATCAGGGTGTGGGAATGTTGAACACGGTTCCCTGGCCACCAGGAACCTACAGTCCAGCGGGGAGAGACCCATGCCAACAGACAATGGCCGCACACATTAATAGGTGACAAAATTCAGGGGCGTCAGTCAGTTAAGTGTCTGACTTCACCTCAGGTCATGATCTCACGATTCTTCATGAGTTCAAGCCCCAAGTCAGGCTCTCCACTGACAGTGCGGAGCCTACTTGGGATTCTCTCTCTCTCTGCCCCTCCCCTACTTGCTCTCTCTCTCTCTCAAAATAAATAACCTTTAAAAACAATAGGTGATATAATTCTCAGGAGCCACCCACAAACAACCGTTGTTCACCTCAAAGGAAAAGTGATCTACAATCATTCATCCACTTCTGGGCACATACCCCAAAGAACGGAAAGCAGGGACTCGAGATATTTGCACACCCGTGCTCAAGGCAGCATGATTCACAATAGCCAACATGTGGAAGCAACCCAGTATCCTTCGGTGGATGAACTGATAAGCAAAACGTGGTCTGCACGTACAATGGAGTATTGTCCAGCCTTACGAAGGCAGGAAACGTTCTGACACATGCCACATGAATGAACCTTGAGAACATGACGCTAAGTGAAATAAGGCAGTCACAAAAAGACAGATACCGTATGATGGCACCTGTATGGGGTACCTAGAGTAGTCAGAGTCCTAGCGACAGAAAGCAGAATGGTGGGTGCCAGGGGCTGGGGGAGGAGGAGTGGGGAGTTGTCGGCTAATGGGTGTCGAGACAAGACACCCACGAGACATTGGGTGTCCTCTTCCGGACAACATTTCTGGAGATGGATGGCGATGATGGTTTCACAACAACGTGAATGCATTTAATGCCACTGACCCGTACACTTCAAGATAGTTGAGATGGCAAATTTCATGTTACGCATCTTTTACTCACAATAGTTTTAAAAACTGTTGATGTGGCTCAGGCCACTCTTGATTTCGGTCCAGGTCATGATGTCACAGCTTGTGAGATCGGCCCCCACGCCGGGCTCTGTGCTGACAGCATGGAGTCTGCTTGGGATCTTCTCTTTCTCTCTCTCTCTGTCTCTCTCTGTCTCAAAATAAATAAACACTAAAAAAAAAATTGTTGAGTCTTTGGGTCAAAAGTGGCGAAGGTTTCGCATGGGCTGTGGTGGAGAAGTATAGACAAGGCTGCTCAGCCTGCTGGGGTTCCAGGCCCCAGGCCTACCTCTATTCCACCCCCCCCCCCCACCGCTCCCCCAACCAGGCATAAGGAATCTTCTTCATGGTCTCAAGGATTTTGCATGTGCTGTTCCTCTCACCAGACGCTTTTCCCCCAGGTATCTCCCTGGCTCAGACCCACCAGGCTCTCTCCTCAGATGTCACATCCTCAAAGAACCCTTACTAACATCACTAAAATAATGTGCCCATGTTCATGTGCATGCACACACGGACACACACACACACTCACACACTGCCTAGCACCCACCTTACCTAGATTTACTTTCTTCATAGCACTTACTACCATCTCCTGTGTTGGCATTCAAATATTTATTTGTTTCTTTTCGGACTCCCCTGCCAGAACATAACAAGCTTCACCAGGACAGGGACATTGTTTTTTCCTCACCGTTCTCTCCCCCATGGCTGGCATATTGTAGGCGCTGCTGATATGAATTTTTTGAAAGAATGACAACGAATAAACAGATGAATGACAGCTCGCCTGCACAGCTCACCAAGCCTCCACTCTGGAGCCCCATCTGGTCACAGGCCCGCCTACCTGGCATTGTCTTTTTTGTACTTACCTCTCTCGAGAACTTGGCCGAGAGGTGATGTCCGACTGAGGACAGGGGTTGAGGATTTGATTCCAAATCGCAGCTAAGGAAGAGCTATTACCACCTTCTCCTCTACTTGGCTTTACAGTTCAGATACCAGGCGAATGACAGATGGTGAGCCGGGAAGGGAGAGTCAATTTTAGAGAACGTAGAACTCAGTGTTTAAAATAGAATCCTACAGTCTTTGAGGTGGAGAGGGCCGCAGACTTGGGCTGGGCTTGAAACAGCGAGACGATTGCAAATGGGCCTCATGGCCCTGGCCGCTACCAGCCCCCGTGACATAGGCCGGCCTGGGTGTCCTCTTGGTCAAGCTCCACAGATAAGCAGGGCACTACGAAATGCCTCTGCTGAGGAGGAGAAGAGCTGCTGTTGGCAGCAAGGGCACAGAGGAGAGGCCCAGGAACCCTCGGACAGGCACTCGAGACGAGCTGTCCTCTCCAGGCTCGCTCCAGAGCGCTCCAGTGATCCCCGACATTGACTTCCATGAAACAGATGCTTAAAATCACTCATACACACTGGCGTGCTTGAAGAGCTTTCACTTGCCCTTCCCCGCAAACGGGGCCAAACCTAAAAAAGGCCAGCTTGGGGTAAGAATTCTCCGAAAACCTGAAGATAGAATGGCGATGTTGTTTGCTTTTTTTTCAAGGCCGTGAAGCCAAGTCCCGTTAGATGCACCATCGCGGTGACAATATCACACTCTCATTCATGATGCCTTAAATTCTACCGTTGGAGTCACAGACTCTCCGGGATGGAGGGAATGCCGAAGGTCACTGGGCCAGTGCTGCTTAAGCTGTGGGTTGGAATTATTTTTCAGGTCATGAAATCAACTGAGCAGACCACAAGCGGAATTTGAACTTGACACAGAACAGAATGAAACAGAGAATATCGCAGTGTGTCGCACACGGCAAAGGTAGGCATTGCTTCACCAAACTTCTCATTCAAACGTGCGTGTGTCTACAGCACTGCAGTAGGAGCTATGTTTCTTAATATGAATCCTGGCCCCCCCTCCCACCCCCCCAAAAATGAAAGCTACTCCCTGGGTCCATTTTCCATGGAGGACTCAACACTCCTATACCCAGCCCATGTTGAATCATTTCTTAATCCTCGGATTTATTAAGTGTCCGTGGCATGGAAGGCGCTGTTCTGGCCCCGGGGAAACAAAGATGAATAGAGAACAGTGTGTTAGGCAGGGTCCCAGCAGGAACCAGGTGGCATGCCTAATTGGGTAATACGAGGAGAGTTTAATAAAGGAGCTATTTATCTAGTGGGCAGGATATAGGGAAACCGAAAGAGATAGTGCAGAACCCAGGGCTGTGAACAGCATCGCAAGGCTGGAAGGGGTGAGGGAAGGGAGGTGTTTCCAGAGCCCAAAGCCATGTGGAGAGGCCTTTCTGACAGGAGCTGTCGCCTTCAGTTCAGGGAGGCGGCCTGTAATCCTGCAGGGAAGGAGACGGAGGGATGAACATCTCAGCCTCACTGTCCTCTCTGTTTCTCATCTCCTGCCAACGAACACGCTGGCCTACCAGGCCCAGGGTGCCATGACGCAGTCCACATGGGAAAGCAGGGTGACGGGGGCGGAGAGTGACTATGGAGTTCAGACAGAGCATGACCCGTGCAAACAAAATCTCTGCCCTCCAGGAACTTATATTCCACGGATGGCCAGGTATGTAATCCAAAAAACCCACAGGTACCCCCATGCTGGCAGAGAGGTATTAACGAGGACTTCTGGAAGCACCTGCAAAGAAGCACTTGCCTCTCCGCGTAGGGTTAGGGAGAGCTCGCCAGGGAGAGGACACTCTTTCTGCCCAACACCCTTCCTTGGGAACCACCTTCTCTGTTTCCCTCCCTGCAGAAAGGGTCCTGGTTGGTCCCGGACATGGTGCTCCGCCCCTCTGCTGCAGGGACCAATCAGAGTGAGTCTTTAATCCCCTGGCCACAGTGATTGGCTCAGGGAAGGGCCAAAGTTCAGTCCCAGGGACTCTTACGTGAGAATCTCCAGCTAAGGACCAAACTGTCTCTTGCCTCTGAATTCTGGTTGCTGGGAGGTTGTGAAATTAGAACTGTCGGCTGCCATCTCTCCCCTTTCCCCAGTAAGTGTAAATATCCAACCTAGGGGAGAAATGGAGGCAAGGCAGAGACTCATTTTACTGGGAAATAGTTTATGTTCCGGGTTACTGTATGTTCGGGCATATACTGCATGCATGATCACTTCTCCTTTTAAGTCAGTTGGAGTTGAGCTTCTGTCCCGGCTCAACATGCAAAGAAAACCGCCTATGCAAAAGTGCGGAGGGGAGAAAGCGGATGGCATATTGAGGGACCGGCTGGGTTTGTGATCTGGTGCTGGCAAAGTGGGCAAAAATTGGATAAGGCTCTAACAGTGGGCTTGGGTCAGATGCCGAATGTATGAGCATTCATGAAGGGGGTTAAGCAGGAAGTGACACAAACAGATGTGCATTTTAGAAAGCTCACCCTGAGGGCCATGTAGAGGACAGGTGGGGGTGAGCAGGCCTGGGAGGAAGGGGGCTACGGCAGAGCCTGGGGCGACCTGGTGGGCGTGCAGAGCTCAGCTGGGGACACGCGGGAAGGAGGGCAATGCTGGGATGCAGGAGGGATTGAGGGGAGTGAAAGAGTCTAGAATTCGTACCAAAGTGCCAGTTTGGGTGAGAAGGTGGATGACAACATAAATGGGATCTTACTTCCCACATCTCACAACTTGGAGGGCCTTCTCCTTCCTCAACATCATTTCCTGAACGCAGTCTGGGTTTACCCATCGCATATGTAAGACATGGGGGCCCAGAATAGGACGTATTACTCCAGATGTGGTTTGACCAGTGGAGGACCTGGACCATGACACATTTTCATGAATGGAGCCCATCCATCCAGAGGTTCTTCCTCGAAATCATTTCACTACGGTGACTCGTGAAACACATCACTGTCTAAAACCCCTAAGTCGTCTTTAACACAGGTTCCAGATCGCTTTTGTCATGCGGTGGTGAATATTTTTTCAAGTGAATAATTCTTTTACCCTATCTGAAATGCAAGCCTATGGCATTAAGTTTAGCACGCCTTCCCTGCCTCTGAAAACTACGCCTCTCCAATTCTTTTCCTCTGATCGAATTCAACCGGCAAGCATGAAGCGAAGAGTCTGGAACGGGTACTATGGGGAACGCGTGAAAAGGACATGTTCTTCCGTTTCCAAGAAGCTTAGAATCCAATTATATGTCTATAATGAGGTGTACGTATAATTATTAAAAGTCCTTGGAAGCCTCTAGTTGTGAAACATTGGCGTGGAGTGCTCGCTATGATTTTGAAGGGCCCAGGAACACCCACCATGAGGTTCATCGTAACATCCTCCCAGGCTGGCAAGTCCGAATGCTTTCACCGTGTCAACTTCTGATTGCCTGTCATCTGTCCACATTGCAGATAGTTCAGATTCGTCACTGGCACTTCACCTCTGTGGCCTTTGCCCTAGAATATGTCCCCTGAGTCTATTCATTATGGGTTGGTACCATTCTCTGCCTTCTCTTTTCTGGGGTTGATCTTTTATTTATTCCCCCAGATCTCACTAACTTCTACAGATGCGCCTTACAAGGGGCGGTAACAGAAAGCAGGCTTCTTGATATGCCTTTTGCAGGTGTTATGTAAACTCTCTTAAACTCGCAATTTCCCCCTCCTGTTCAGGAAACTCCCGCCTACCTCGGTACTCACCACCTGAGAATATGTTCCTCAGCGAGTCTTGCTGGAACCACTATGCCATCAACCTCTTTCCGGTTCTCCTGGATCACCTTTTTATTCAATCCCAGGAGCCAGGCCGTGGGCTGTGCTGTGAGTCCCCCACACCATGACAGTGGCCCTTTTCTAGGGATTGTGGGGAGCCTGACACAGAGCTCTCAGGACAGGGCAAGATGTGCAAATCTGGTCATCCTTCCAGTATTTTCTGAGTGCCTACTGTGTATCAAATGCCCTGGGTGAGCAGGAGCGTCCCCCCATCCCCATCCCCACCCCCACCCCCCGAATGGAGTTGGGAGATGGGGGAAGGTGGGCCAGCTGAGCCCAGATGAAAGACGGAGAAGGCAGGGGAAAATGACTGGCCCGAGAAAGGGAGGAGTGTGGCTTCTCTGTGCCCCAGGGTGCACGGGCTGGAGGGAATAGAAGAGGCTACCCGATGAAGGGCCAGAGGAAGCCACTGAAGCATTTTAATCATAAGCCATATGCTCAGACTTGTATTTCCTTCTTTCTTAGATAGCCTAGAAGCTCAGAACTGAATTTGCAGCCCACTGCTAGAAACCAGAGGGCCCATCCATGTGCGATTTGGAGATTAATCGACCTTTCCTTCATCTTGTTTTCCCTTAGTCCCCATGTCCTCATTTACTAACTTCCATTGTACTCCGTGCATCTCTGCAAGCCCCGCCAGGTGTAAAGAGATCTACCCTGTGAGCACAGTTACTCTCATAACGCCACCTGAGTGAAACACTTGTACGCCCATTTTATACAGAAGGAAACCTAAGTTGGGAGAAATTCGGGAACTTTCCCACATGGCCTTAGCATCATTTCACTCATTCTGGGGACTTGCTCAATGTCTCGCTTCCCCAACAGATGGCAGATACAAGGAGTCAGCGATGGGGGTCTGCCATTAGGGGGCGGGGGGTGCGGTGGGCGTGTCCACCTCATGAGCTGGAGGCCCCAGCCCCCGGCTGCCCACCGCTGACCCACCCTCCCTGCCTGGGGCTGCAGGATCCCTTGACCTGAGCACCGTCCACCCCCGCCCTCTGCCACACTGGCCCCTCCCCTCCTGCTTTGGTTCCCTGCCTGCTGCCTCCTCAAAGCCTCTCCTCTGTCCTCCACCTGTACATGCTTTTACAGAAGACTTGTCATTTCACTCAAGTACACCAAGTAAATGGAACCAGCCTAACAGGTGGAACTACATTTTTCGGACTAAAGAAAGCTGAGCAACGATTCTGATCTGACCAACTCATTTCATGATGAGTTAACTCAGGTTCGGAGATGGTGGGTGGCTCCCCGCAGCTAGCTAATAGCCATTTTGGGGGCGAGGCTCTGGTTCCCAGGCACCTTAAAAATGTTCTGCCTGGTATTTGTAGTGTCAGTTTGTTCATTTGGAAACATGAAGAGTCCATGTTTAATTGGGTCTGCTCCTAAAACTAAGTCGTTTGATATACTTAGAAGGGCTGGTGAGCATTTGTTTTTAAGAGATGTTAAGCCACAGCCCCGTGATTTGTTCTGCCTCAGATACTCAGAAAACATCCTTACGTGCTCTGGGCCACAGCTGTCCTCCCCCTCTCCCCATTCACTCACAATTGTCACGCTGGCCATCTCATCCGCTCATCAGCCTTCCCCCCCGCCCCACACACACACACACACTAACATCCTGGGGAGCCCCGGGGAGCCATGATAAAGCACTAACACACTTTGGGCACTTCTATGCACCAGACACTGTTCTGAGCACAGAGCCACCACCGCAATCCACACTGTGCAGGGGAGGAAACTGAGGCCCTGAGAGGAAAACAATTTGCCTAAGGTCACAGGTGGTAGCACTAAGAGTCCCCTAAATGCCTGACTATAGCAGGTCTCCTTTACCGGTACAGGACCGTCCGTAAAGCTCAGCTCTGGCCCCAGGTTCCCTCTCCTGAGCTCCAAATCCCGGCAACCATTTGCCCACTGCGGGGGGGGGGGGTCCCCACCAGGTTATCCCAGAACCAACTCAAAACTGAACTCGACTCCTTGCCTCCAAACTGGCGGGTTGCCTGGCTGGCACCAGTAATGGCTGGTCCTCCGTCCCTTGGTTCCCTTACCCACCACCTGCTACTTGTTCACTTCATTCCTAGATAGTTTCAGGTCTGCTCCTTCCTCCCAGCGTCACAGTCACTGCTCATGGCTACAGTTTCCGAAGTGGTCTCTACGCCCAGTGCCAACCATAGCCCTTGCCCGGTCCCTCACCCCCGGCCTGCCCCCCCCCCCCCAACAAGTGCCAGTGCAGGAGTTCTAAGGGAAAATCTGAGTACCTTCCCACCGACCTCAGCTCTCGGTGGCCCCAAGCATGACCACAATGCTTCCTGTAGCCACACTGCTGGCCTCCATTGGGGCGAGCAGCCTGGCCTTGGCTGCAAGACCTGGTTCCAGGCCAGACCGTCTGGTTTCACATATCTCTGCTCTCCCACCCACTCTTCCTTCCTTGGAATGCACTCCTCCCCTTCCCTCAGTGACCAGGACTGGACGTTTCCTCCTTTGCTCCAAGCCTGCCTCTTACACTTATGCTCAGGGACACCTGAGTGGCTCAGTCGGTTCAGCATTGACTTCAGCTCAGGTCATGATCTTGCAGTTGGTGAGTTCGAGCCCTGCATCGGGCTCTGTGCTGACAGCTCAGAGCCTGGAACCTGTTTCGGATTCTGTGTGTGTGTGTGTGTGTGTGTGTGTCTCTCTCTCTGCTCTTCCCCCGCTTGCACTCTGTCTCTGCCTCTCTCAAAAATAAATAAACATTTAAAAAAAACATTTTAACTTATGCTCATCCAGCACCCTTTCTGGGTTATGATGACTTACTTTCCCATCTCCCCTCCAGGCAGCGGGAGCTATGGTAGGCCCTCATAGCTCAGTGGTGCAGGTAAGAGTTATATCCGGGTCTCTTTGGATGTAGGTGGATGGGTAGGGCGAGGAAAGAATGAGTGGCATAAAGCTCTGCCAGTCAGTGTGGCATTCACTTGTGCAAGGCCCTCAGCTCTACCCGGGCCCCTGTGGGCCCAACGACCCCAAGCAACTCCATCCTGTCCACATCTGCCACCCCCTCCCCCCACCCCTTCCAGCTTCCCAGCAGCACCCCCAGTGAGCCCCCCACCCCAGTCCAGGACGTGAATCCCTCCCCTCAGCCACCACGTCCTTATCTCAAGGGCTTCCCTTAACTAAACTGGGAAGAGTGGTTGGAATCTGCCAATGGATGGTGAACAGTAGCCCCGCCATCCCCCCAACCCGCCACTACCCCACCCTACCCTCTGCAGTCCTAGAGGGAGCCACCAACGTTTGCTCTCTCTGACGTGAGCACTCAGTAAATATTTGAGGAGCAAAGGCACGTCCTATAAACATTCGTTACAATTAACGCGCAGCTTATCTCCGCAAGAAAAAACTCGTAAAGCTAAAGCAAAGCATCAGGATTTTCCGACATTTGAGGTTAGCAGATTTCAGAAGGCTGTTTTGGCAAAATGAATGCGGATTCCTTGCCCAGAGTTGCCTGGGCCCCCGGCCCCTTCTAGGTGAGAAGGAAGGGGCCGCTGGGCCCCACGAGACGCTCACTGCTCCATACCTGTGTCCCAGCCCCGGGCGCAGGCTAGGTGACCCACAAGTAACACGCTGCTGCTCTAAGTGGCAGGTTGGCATGGGCCCCGTCAGACTGGCCCCTGCTGTGAGTGGGGGTGGGGCCCCGGGGGAGGGGAGGCTCCTGATGCTGACTCCCTCCCCCGCCCCCCAAGAGATTCAGGCTTCTGATGATGAGACAGGCACAGGCTTCAAACCTTTCCCTTGGGAGCACTTTGCTGTGCCTTGTTGTTGTTGTTGTTGTTGTTTTTTAAAGTTGCCTTCACTGAATTCACACTGCTGGGAGATGGGTTTGCCCTGAACTTTAATTTGGTGGAGAAGTGGTTTTTTGGAAACATACTCGGTGGTCCTTCTGTCAGACACAAATTGACCAAATGTTTCCTCAAAAGCGAATGTGTCTGGCTAAGCTACATACTCCACGCTCCCTGCAAGAGGTTTAGAGAGCCTGGAAGAGCAGGTGGAGAAAAGAATGTGTGTGGGGAAACCCCATGGTGCAGTGCGCCTGAACACTTCCTGTCAGCACTTCCCGGGGTGGGCAGGGGTCTAGTCAGCTTCCCCATCGCTGTCGAGCTGTGATACTCTCGGATCGGCTACGTTTGGTTTCGCTCTCTTTGCAATGGATTATGAATGATTCCCTCTGGTTTGTTTTGTTTCGTCTTGTTTCATTTTGCTATTGTTAAAAGCATCGGCAAAAATTTTGTACACATCTTGTAAAATAATAGTTATTTCCTTAAGAAAAACTTCCAGCAGCGGGACCTCTGGACGGAAGCCGACGCACGCATTTAAGGTTGGGGGTACTTACTGCCAAACCACCCCACAAAAATGTCAAAACACATGCAGGGTGAGCTTTTCCGCACACCTTTCTCGACGCGTTTGTTATTTCTGGTTCGCTACACAGCCTGAAAACAAACAAACAAACAACACCCTTCATCTGACTCCTGGTAACTCGAAGGTATTTATGCAGCTCCCAGGGTCTCGATGAGTTCTTGTCCTAAGGTGAAAAGGAGGCAATTCAGAGCGTCGACCCGCTTCAAACCTCTCAAGCCAGGTGCCTCCTCCTTGGTGTCCCACAGTAGCCTGCCCACCTTATCCCAGCAGCCTCCTCACCTGCTAGAGCATTCAGTTCGGTGATTTTCCCGGAGACAAATCATTTCCACCTGCATCCAAAGGGCCAAAATTATTCGAAAGCACCAGCACCATGATTCACCTCCTCGCAGTGGTTCCTGGCACCAGGCTCTCGGTCTCAGATGTGCCCACCCAAAGCGACCAAGACTTTGCTGGAGACGCAGGTGCACGGTAGCTGAGGAATGGCGCTCGCAAGCCGGGAAGAGAACTCAGTGCTACATCACCTTGCACGGGGAGGGACCAGAGTGCCTCCTTGCTTCCCCAACCTCTTAGTGTCATTTAGCGTTTTCTTCAGTAATAAACAGGCCACTACCACCTACAGTGGAGACTGGATTATGAGTAGAAATCATAAGTATTTCCAGCTCCATTATGAATGTTGTGCATATTTCAAAAGGCCGTTAAGGTCATCGCCGCCTTGAAATCGCGGGAATTAATGAGAGCTGGATCTTAATATTTAACGTGTGGCTACGTGTTATTTATTACTGCAACACGAATTTATTTTTTTAAATATTCTGAGAATTGCATCGTAATCTTTTTTACGATCCTGTATAATTAATTTTAGTATTTAAGCCTTGTTCTAAAAAAGAAAAAGAAGTAATCCACTCCTTGACAAAGACTGTAAAAAAAAAAAAAAAAAAAAAAAAAAAAAAACCTTTTTCTGAGAAGGGTTCACCATACACCTAAGGCATTCAAGACAGGAAAAAAAGGTTAAGAATCCTGGAGGAGGAAGCTAAGATCTGGGTCCTGTTACCCACGGGTAACTAAGCCTTCTGTTCTGTAATCCCAGAATTACAAAACATTCCTCTGGGGGCAGAAGGATAGAGACCCTTTCCTATTCACTCATTCATTCAGCAGACATTTATTTAGCATCTACAAAGGGAGGCACACTGGAAACAGGACACCAAGGCAGCCCTGGCGAGGAAATTGCTGAGCCTGGCAGGTAAGAGGACGGGCAGGACCCGGAGGAGCCAAGGCTCAGAGAAAATGCAGATTCCAACAGCTGACGGTTGTGAAAGGTGGAAATTCCATTAGAATAATTGCGGGCTCCCCCAGGAGAGCTCCTATCACCAGACGACTCCCCATCCGCCTTGTCAAAATCCTACCCATTCCTCAAGATCCGACCTCTGCTCCCTCCCCTTCCAAGCTGGAGTTCATCTCTCCCTCCCCTCAACGCTCTCCCTGGGACTTCAGCACTGTCGCTCTTTATTTGTGTTATTTATGAGCCTGACTCGCCTCCGGGATCAGAGTCTTCAGGGTGGTGCCGGGTGGCTCGGGTGCCCAGAGTTCTGGTTTCGAGCTCTGCCCCCTCCAGTTCTCAGCTGAGCGATTTGCACTGAGCCGGCAGTGCTGCAACACACGCCCGCCCGCCCAGCCCTCTCTTTCAAGTTTCCTCCTCCATTCCCCACCACTCAAAACGTGATTCCCGGACCCGAGGGCTGCTTCTGCACGGCGGGCTCGGTGGCCCGGTGTCTGCATCTCTGCCGAGAAGCCCTTTTCCACCCGATTTGCCTCATCTGCCAAGACTCAGTCAAGTTGCTTCCTTCTGGAAGCTTTTCCTGACACTCATCATCCACCCTCTCCAGCATCCCAGGCAGAAATGACTCTTTCCTCCTTGGTGCCCTGCCGTATCCGGCACACTTGATTCCAACAGCTGTCTGAGTCCCTTCCTTCAAGGCAGGTACCAGGTCACTTTCTTATTTGCGGCCTCAGCATCTAAAAGGCAGTACTTATTTGCGGAATGAAGAAGTGAGTGGAGGAATGGATGAATGAATGAATGAATGAACGAACGAACGAGTGCCCCTCCTCTTCTCCCCACCTCTCCCCGCCTCTTCTCTTTTCCTTCCAGTCACTTTAGGTTCCAGGGCTGTCGTGGCCACTAAGTCTGTGATCACAGATAAGTGACTTCATGCCCCTAGGACTCAATGTCACCTTCTGTAAGAGAAGGGAGGGGACAGAACCAGACACTGTTTAGGGAACACCCCACCTCCCATCTCCTGAGTACTGTGACTTTATTATGTAACCGTGTGGGGGTCAGTCATGCCAGGATAGAAGAACCTCCCGAGGCCATGCCCTCTGTCCCCGGCATCCACCCAGGACTGATGTGCCCACCCTCGTGTCCAATTGGTCGCGCAGTCCTCTCCAACCTACGGCCTTTTCGTCTTTAAATCCCACCCCACCCCTTTACCGGAAACCACTGCTCACGCAGGCCTCCGTTTCTCCCAAGAGCACTATATTTTAGTTGCTGCCCGAGTGACGGCCTCCTCACACGAGTCCATCCTGCCTTCCGCACAGCCCCCAGGCCACCTGATTTGGGGGCAGAGGCTTCTGCAGAGACCACGAGGTCTGGATTTGCTGTCCGAATTAATTGATGTCAGTTGCTTCCTTCCACAAATCTTCTGTGTGGTTCTATCTCCGGTGCTTTGCTCAGGCCTCCGGGCTTGGCCGTGTGAACTTTCCACGCAGACCCCCTCCCCTCCCCCACCTCACACCGGACACATTTGGTTGGTGGGAGGGACCTTCCGTTTCCCAACACCGGCAAATAAGCCTGGGTTTACATCCACTGGCACTTTTTCACCCTTTGCCTGGGAAGACCTGATTCCTCCACCTGTGTTCCTGTTCCAATGTCTTCCTGCTTCCCAGGGGACTGTCAGATTTTACTCTATGATTGATAAGTATGTGCAAATGTCTCCTATTAACATTCCCCCCTTGATCCCAGCTGTTTCTCATCTCTTTTCTTCCTCTTATAACTGAGTTCCTTAAAATGCTGGTTCCACTCATTGACTCTCCTTCACCTCCCGCCCTTCATCACCCCGGCCCCTGGCAGAAGTTTCTGCTCCTGCCCACCTACCTGAGTGCATCCTGTCCTTTCCTTGCCGACCTCCAACCTCTGACTTCTGGCCTCCAAGGACGCTTTCCTGGTTTTAATCCGCCCTGGTATCTCTCGATCCCTCTTCTGGATTTCTATGGCTCCGAGGCTGTCTTCTCACTTCTGCCTCTTCTCTGTCTCCTCTGCGGGTGCTTCTTCTTCAGCTCCCCCTGCAGCCAGGGTGCCCCAGCTCCCTCCTGGGCCTCTCCTCCTGGACTAGGCTTTTCCTGAGCGGCAGGTCCACCCCTGAGGCTTCGCCACCACTCACAGGAATGACTCAACTCGCTTTCTTCATCTGTGGTAGTCACAGCCGGCCAACTCCTCTAACAAACGCTCTCCACGTGTTCGGGGCTTAGCTGCAGGTCAAGTTTACTCTTTACTGCCTTCCCAGTCCTTTCTGAGTTGGGAGGGAGAATGGGGAGGAGGTGCCCGGCTCTACACGGTCCCTTGGACAGCCTGGCTCCTTGGTTCACTGCTCTGCCCAGCTCAGCTCCCGGTGCCCACAGAGCGGGAGGTCCTGGGGCCAAGCCTGCAGCTGGGACACCCGGCAGCCTGGCTCACGTTCCACGGGCCAGGGAGGTTGGGGAAGGTGGGCGGCTGTGCTCCGGAGGAAGGGAAAGGCATGGGCCAGTCCTCCCGCCAGGGACCCAGAGCTGTTGGTGGGGAGAAATCCCCACTTGGGTACCTTACAGCTTCCTCCCTCTCCATATTCAAAATGGAAGCATGGGGAAGCTCAGAAAGGGGTCTACCTTTCTCGTCCCGGTGGTGGGACTAGCAGCACCCAATTACCCGAGCCAGGAGGATCCCGGCTCCCCCATCCAGCCCGACAAGTCTGTATTTCCCCACGTTTCTTAGATTCCTCTCTCACGCCTGATCTATTTCAATAGCTCGATAATGGATTTCTCTGCACTCGGTCTCATCATTCTTTGCTTCTTCCTAAAATGGACTTTTCATCGTACTTTCTCCCTTCAACATCTCAGGGTGCTTCCAGGGCCCTTCAGGCTGGAGCCCAATCTCTCTTGCCTCAAACCACTCCAGCCCGTGCTCCAGCTGAAGGAAGCCGGCCTTCCTCTCCCCAAGGCCACAGGATGCCTCCCACACTGCCCTCCACACCCCCCAACCCCCGCCTCCTGGCCATCTCCAGTTTATCCTAGAAGGCACAGCCCAAGTTCACTTTCCCAAGGAGACTTCTAGGACCTTGAGAGAGTTGGCCACCACCACGATGTAGACTATGGTTGGTCATTTTACGGAATGGTCTCAACCATACGGACTGGTTGAATATGCCAGGGAACATGCCCTTCATCTATGGTATTAGTAAAATGCACACTAATGACTCAATTTGAAGCTATGGAAGGTTAGCTCCAGTTCCTTCTCTAGTACTCCTATAGGACTTTGGGAAGTCAAAATATGCAACAGTAATTATTTCTTCTGAAATTCAAAGTAGGCAACAATAACTCCTGTGGACAAAAATAAATAAATAAACAGACTCCCAAGCTGTTGACAAGAAAACAGAGAAAGGACCTGTATAAATTAGGGATCCTCTGCTTTGCAAGCCATAGAAAACCCAACTTCAACCAGCTCCAGAGACAAGTACGATGTCTAGGGATAGAGCTGGCTTCAGACTGGGATGAATGATGTCACAAAGATCCACATCGCAGCCCAGCTTTCTTTAACGGATCTATATAATGACTCCTGCAGGAACCCCAAGCTCTCTGCTCATGGCTGTGCACGTTTAAGAGTTTCATTTTCAAACTGCTAACCCCAGCAAGGAGAGAGAGAGAGAGAGTCTGGGACAAGTTTCTGAGCCCTTTGTGGGTTAAGGTTTACACTAACCAGACCAGGTTGGGTCACCAGGGCAGGGGCAGATGTCAAGCAGGGCCATTTCTGTACCCACATCAGGGTTTCCCAAGGGAAGGAGGGAAAATGAGTGCTGGACAGCTAATAGCAAACGGTATTACAACGTTTCTTCCCAAGCAAGCATGGAAGGAGACAAAGATGTCCTCTATGAAGCCATGTCTCTTCCCTCCCTCGGTGACCCACTTCCCAGACAGAATTAATTCTTCCCTGCCTGTGTTCCATGACACTTCAGTGTATACCGTTTTTGAAGGAGATAGTCTTTTGCATTATAATAATTCTTAACATATCTGTCTTTGCCACTGGACTGGGCCTCTTAATAGCAGCAGTAAAGAGTTTTTATTGTTGTACCCACAGAACCTAAGGGACTCCCTAAGCTGGCACATTGTGGGTGCTCAGTAAACAAGGTGGCTTTTATCACTGAATGAATAGTAGCATCCTCTATAGGAGTATTTCATCCTCCAGGGCTGGCTTTTCTGGGTCAAGTGGCCATGATATTGGAGCAAGAAAGGGAGCTGTCTGGTCTATGCCATGGATCTATCTGTTGCCATGCTGGAGAAGGGGTGGGGTGCTTGCTTCTGTGCTATACATTCGCCTGTGGATCCTCTGACTCAATCCATACCCACTGTTACCTGTGGGGCATCTTAAAGGACATAGAATGCTACTGGGCCCTGCTGGCCAAGCACTTGATGGACAGGGAAGAGTTTGGGGCACAGTGCTGTCTATTGCCATTTTCTGGAGGGGATGGGATCCACACACCAGCCCTGACCTGTACTGCCACACGCACCCCTCTTTAAGGCACACGGTGAGGGAGGGACAGAATGCCAGACATGCTCCACACGATAGAGCTGCTTGGCTTTGGAAGTGGCCAAAATGGTGGCCAAGAGCACGGACCCTGGTGTTAGACACACCTGGTTTCCATAACACTCATCAGCTCTTTCTTTACACTTGACTTGGCAAGTTACGCATTCTCTCTCCTTCTGTACCGCGGGATAATAACTTCTTCACAGGGTGTGAAGAATAAACGAGATGCTGTATTACAAGTGCTTAGACCACAGTAAGCACTCAAACAATAAATAAGTAATAGTAATAACAAATGCGGTCCATTTTCCTTTCCCCAGAAGGAGTTTTAGTCTTCATGCTGTGGCACAGTTCAACCATTTCACATCGGCGAAGGAAAAAGCATTAACTGCTCATTTTCAACAGCATGGATCCATGAAGCAAAATAAAACCCAATAGATAACAAAACACGTCCTAGTTGTTTTCTTCTTTAAGGATCTAAATCATGAGCATTTCACAAGCAGGGTTAAAATGAATTAAACCACAAAATGTTATGAATCGGTGTTACCGTCTGGCTTTGGGACACAACCTCCAATGCCTACCTGAGCCGGGTACGTAACCAGATGACCGGATGAGGGAGGCACGCTGGCAACTGACAGTGTGGGGCCATCAAAAGCGTGGCAGTCTGGAAGCCCACAGAACAGCCGCCAGCACTCAGCAGGAGCTGATTATTGTCATGCAGGAAATACACTCAAGGTTGCCAGAACTTGGAAAAACATCCCCGGTTCAGAAGGGATGTCACTGACTCACTTTTTTTTTTTGAGGTCGTTGTCTTCAAATGCTGTGGAAAGCCATACCTGAAAGCCAGCTCTGGTCACTAGACTTGATACAGCCCGAGGATCACCAGATTGCGACCTCTAACCTAGCCAACCCCTGGCCAGAGGTGCTTCTCAAAATGGGTTACACTTTACAAGCTCAGCATACGGCTATCACTGCATATAAGCATTTTTCAAAAGCTCTTAGGAAGATAATTTATTCCCATCACAGGGGAAGGCAATTGCTTTCAATAATTAGATCAAAAGTTATTTTTGCTCGTATGTTGCTTTCCAGCTCCTTCAAAGTCCACCTCAAAGTTTCCGTCTTCCTGGAACCCCTCTGTGATATATTCTCATCTAACGCTATTTACTGCTTCTTGGTACTTGTATGCCCATTGGTTTTTTGTTTTTGTTTTTAGTTTTTATTTTGTGGCACCAGTGCCTTTAAAAATTTTAGTTCTAATATAATTCACATATAGTATTGTAGTCGTTTCAGGTGTGCAATATAGCGATTCAACAATTCCATACGTTACCGGGTGCTCATCACAATAAGTGTACCCTTAATCCCCTCACATTTAGGTCTTTCATCCATTTGGAGTTTATTTTTGTGTATGGTGAAAGAAAGTGGTCCAGCTTCGTTCTTTTGCATGTAGCTGTCCTGTTCTCCCAACACCCCTTGTTGAAGAGACTGTCTTTTTCCCATTGTTTATTCTTTCCTCCTTTATTTACAATTAATTGACCTTTATTTATTTTTATTTTTTAATTTTTTTTTAATGTTTATTTATTTTTTAGACAGAGAGAGACAGAGCATGAACAGGGGAGGGTCCGAGAGAGAGAGAGGCACAGAATCTGAAACAGGCTCCGGGCTCCGAGCTGTCAGCACAGAGCCCGACGCGGGGCTCGAACTCACAGACCACGAGATCATGACCTGAGCCGAAGTTGGCCGCTCAACTGACTGAGCCACCCAGGCGCCCCAATTGACCTTTATTACAATTTACAAATAATCGGGGAGGGTTATTTCTGGGCTATTATGTTCCATCGATCTATGTGTTTGTTTTGGTGCCAGTACCATACTGTTCCGATTACTATAGGTTTGTAGTGTACCTTGCAATCTGGGGTTGTGATACCACCAGTTTTTCAAGATTGCTTTGGCTGCCGAGGGTCTTTGGTGGTTCCGTACCAATTTGAGGATTACTTGTTCTGGTGCTGTTGCCCACTGCTTTGTCACACTGCATCAGACGGTCTGTGTGTTAGTGTACCAGCTAAGGTAATGAACTAAAAAGCATATGTCTGAAACATAAATAGAAATCTACTTCTTGCTGTCTCGTAACAGTCCTGAGTAGTTCCAGGGTGTGGGGTAGGGGGGCAGAAGAAGGGCTTTGCTCCGCTCAGTGACTCAGGGACCCAGGCTGTTAAAGCTGTGCAGTCTCCCACCAGTTGGCCGAAGGGGAAAGGGCATGGAGGATTGCCAATGGGAAATTTTATGAATCAGGGCTGGAAATGACAAGACAGCATTTCTGTCCATGTTCTTAAGTTTGGTGCAGATTCCATCAAATGGAATTTCCCAGCTGCAAGGGAATCTGGGAAATGCAGTTTGTGCATCCAGGAAGAGGAAGAGATTTTTTGGTAAACACCTACCAGTCTGTGCCACAACCCTTCCCTTTAGATCAGAATATGCGTATCATCTTCTTGCCCTCTCAGAACACGTTCACCAGCCCAGGGGGCAGCAGCCCCCAATCCCATCCAGCTCAAACTCCAAGATCTCTGGGTGAGGCACAGGTCTGGGTGTGGCTCCTAAAGGCCTGGAACTTAGAGGCAAATTGATCTTCCCTCTATGGACAATGCACAGCGGAGGAGGCGGGGCACAAGGTCTGCCATAAAACTCCCATTGGAAGCCTGCCCGGTCCTCAGCAGTTATGAAATCCTACTGGTCGGGCATTAAGAAGACCCCCTTACTCTGGCAGTGAGAGAAGTTCCCTCATTAGACCCTGATTCCGCCCTCTGGGAAAAATCCCTGACCCATCATTCTCCAAAGTTCTAGTGTCCTTCTTCTGGAAGGTTTCCTTGCCTGGTACCCTGCATGCTACCTGTAAGCGTGTGTTGGGGAGAATGCTCTCCTGGGGAGCTCTAGCTTCAGCCATCTGCTTCCCCCACTTCTAGCTCTTGTGAGTTCAGGGGCCTGAAGTTTATTTGAAGGTTCCACCAATGTCTTGTTGTAGTTGTTGGTTAAGTCTGGGCTGGCTTCTGTTTTCCTTGGCAACGGAAGTCCCTCAAAAACTTAGTAGGCTCCTGCCCTATTTGTATCTGACCAACTCAATGTGCCAGCAGCAAGACCTGAAATTTTTTTTTTTTTTAAATTTTATTTATTTTTGGGACAGAGAGAGACAGAGCATGAACGGGGGAGGGGCAGAGAGAGAGAGGGAGACACAGAATCGGAAACAGGCTCCAGGCTCCGAGCCATCAGCCCAGAGCCTGACGCGGGGCTCGAACTCACGGACCGCGAGATCGTGACCTGGCTGAAGTCGGACGCTTAACCGACTGCGCCACCCAGGCGCCCCAAGACCTGAAATATTTTTTCAGGACAAGAGTGTGTTATGTTTCAATGCTTTGTCTCGCCCACCTCTATTAGCTGCCAGCACATCTGAAACCAAAAGTACATTGGGAGTCTATACCATCTTTGCTGAAGGGGTGAAGCGCCTTGTTTAACGGAAAAGTCTTAATGGGATCGCGAAGCTTTTCCCATGCTAGACAGCCCCAAATTTCTGCACCTTTCATTCCCTTTCCTTTCTACTTACAAACCGGGCGAATACTTTTCTGAGCTCACTTCTTTCTTGAAAGCCTTCGCCAAACACAGTGAAGAGCCTCGAGTCGCTGTTTGGCTCCCCAGAGCTACACACGCTCACCAGACACGGGGGCGGCTTTCTAAGTGATCGCAGGCAACTTTTGCTGCCTCCCGGTAGGAGTCTCAACCTCTCAAGCCTCCAGCAGTCTCCGTGTCACCCGCACCCAACTGTAGTCAACGCCATATATTTTGGGCTTTGGGGCGGACACGCTGTGCGTTAAAGGTTCGCCACTGAAGCCAGCAGAATCTAAAATGCCCCATGGCTAAAACAGTCCTGCTCATGTAACTGTGCTGGCAGGTTCCAGATTAGAGGGGCTGCACACTCCACAGTCACTCCGGGACCCAGGCTGACAGGGGATCTGTCATGCCCACGGCACCAGGCCTTATCTGTTGGGTCAGCAGAAGGGGAAGGAGCACAGCAGATCCCTGAGAATGGGTTTCTTAAAGCCAAGTCTGAAAGTGTGGGGTCACTTCAGCCCTTTGACTGAAGTTGGGTCCTGCAGTCACATCTAACTAACTTCAAGGAAGTGAGAGATGTAATTTAGCCGTGTGTCCAAGTAGAAGAGGAAATGGGATCTGGGGCAACCAGCTTGTCCCCGTTTGCCTGGGAAGTCCCTGGCGTTAGCACTGAAAGTCCCACTTCCCGGGAACTCCCGCAAGCCTGGGGACACCGGTACTGTTGGTCACCCTAACACCTCCATCAGATCTCCTCTCTCCTTAAGGTGAGAAACTTAAGTCTCCAGTTTGCCTGGCCCCCTAGTCTGCAGTGACTGCAAACTACATTTCGGCGCATGAACTCCATGTACTTGAGACAACAGGGAAGATGATTTTAATTGAAATATACGTCATTCCCGGGAATTTGGAGCATGTGTGGCAGAACCTAGTAGCACACACATCTGCCAACACTGTCTTTGCCCCTTGACGGATCAGTCAGTTATAAAACGTAGTGGAGGGAGTTACATTACCATGAGCGAATGCTGCTGATTTAACAAGAGTTCTTGGAAATATTTTTGCCGAGAGGCTGATCTGAGGAATACAGAAGGAACTATTCAGGCATTATATTGCATAAGGCAAATTTCACCAGAAAACAAAATACCTCATTTAGTTTAAAAGAAGCTAGTGGGCTTCTTGAAGTCCTTGGAGGCAAGGACAGTGGCTCACCCACCATACGCTCTCTGGCGTGTAGAAGGACTTCAATGAATGTTCTCTGAATAAATGTACCCATAGTTTACCCGATCGCCTGTGTTCAGTTTCTCTAATCAAAGAGGAGGGGTTTTGTGATTAAAACCTTTTTGCTGAAGGATGAGCTGACATTTAGGACAGGAGGCCGGTTCTTGAGACAGACACAGGAAGGGAGTGGAAACTTGGGTCCCGTGGGCCAAATCGGTATAGTAGGTGTGCTTTTGTTCTGCAGTGTCCAAGAGTCAGGAATCTCCAAACGGAGCCTGGATTTCAGTGTCTTGAAGAATTGGAAAACTTGGCAACACAGCGTTTCAATCCCCACGGAGCAAAAACCGCATGGAGCTAAGGAGCAGCCGCACCCATTAAATGGGGCACATACTCTCCACAGCACTAACGCTTCCTATTGTCTTACCCTCACCTCAGTCAAGAAAGTTCTGTCATGGGGAGCCTGGGTGGCTCAGGCGATGATCTCGCGGTTCGGGAGTTCGAGTCCCACGTCGGGCTCTGTGCCAACAGCTCGCAGCCTGGAGCCTGCTTCGGATTCTGTGTCTCCCTCTCTCTCTGCCCCTCCCCCACTTGCGCTCTGTCTCTCTCTCTCAAAAATAAACATTAAAAAAATTTTTTTAAATAAAAAAAAAGTCTGTCATGTCCTATAGACATCTGAGTCTAAAACACCTGGATTGAAGCACAGATTTATATTGTAATATTATAGTAACTTTGCATGTTTTAAAATGGCCACCGAACCTTCCAATTGCTATTGATAGAGTCTGATTTCTAATGCCAGTGACTTTGGGCCTGACTGGCATTCTAGAGCACTGTTTCACATTGGGTTTTTCCATAAGAAAACTAATAATTTTATATACTTTATATACATATTTATACAAATATTAAAAACTATATACTACATAAATATATAAAATCATATATGTAAGATTGTGTAAATTATGTGTTATATATAAATTATATAAAATACACATTATATATATATCTCCCACCTGTAATTGTGTATTTACTTCCACCAATATTATTTCCAACCATGAAGACTTCTCAACTAATCCCTTCTCTAACTCACATAAATGAAACAGCTGCCTTTAGGTACTGCTTCTGAGGTAAAGAAGAAATTGTATGTTTGTGTCCATCTTCTAAATGTTTTTGTTTTTTTTTTTAATTTTTTATTTTTAGGGGAGCCTGGGTGGCTCACTCGGTTGAGCGTCCGACTTCGGCTCAGGTTATGATCTCCCGGTTTGTGAGTTCGAGCCCGCTTTCGGTTCTGTGCTGACACCTTGGGGCCTGGAGCCTGCTTCGGATTCTGTGTCTCCCTCTCTCTCAAAAATAAATAAAGATTTAAAAAAAAAGATTTTTTATTTTTAAGTAGTCTCTACACCCAACGTGGGGCTCGAACTCACAACCCCAAGATCAAGTCACATGCTCCACCGACTGAGCCAGCCAGGTGCCCCCTAAATGGCACTTTTTTGTGTGTTTTTGTAATAAAATTTTAACAGTCACCACTATTATAAAATGCTAAGTCAAAAGCTATTAGAAAATAAAACTGCCACAGCTTTATTCCTACAAAAAATACAAAGTTAAATATATAAACAAAAGAATGAGTGACTCAAAAATTATAGAAAAGCTAACATTCCTTGAACAGCGTGCTCTGAATCCAGCCCTGTGCTTACTGCTTTCCAGCACTATCCTTACAAAACCCCTGTGGAGATAACATGTCCCATTTTGAGCACGAGGAAGCAGAGACCAGCTAGTAAAATACCCTGCCCAAGGTCACTTAGCTAGTAACCAGCGGAGCGACAATGAAAACCCAATCGATTTTAGCCTAAGAAGTTAAATGGACAAACAAAACCGGCATACTCCCCCCTCCCCCCAACCAGTTAGAAGAATAAAAGAGTCATCTTAAAAGGCAGAGGATTGTAGCGTCTTGGGGCAGGACCGAGTCTTCTAACCTGATCCAACTCCTTATTTTAGGGATGCGAAAGCGGGTCTGAGAGGTTCCATTTCTTGTCCAGAGGCTGGTGACCGCAGGGCCCGGCCTGGCGGTCTCGAGGAGTCTCCTGGAGCAGGCTGGTGTCCTTCTCACACCTGCAGAGGAAGCTTCCCGCACGATCTGCTTCCAAGTGCCATTGGTGGGCACACTTCTCCACGCTGCGGCAATTTATCTAAGGGGAGGAAACATCATTTTCTCTGCCTCCCGTTTCGAATCCTCATGCCGTTGCTGCTGCTAGAATGGACTTGAAGTTGACAGCTCAAAGCAGGTGTGTTGGCCGGCTCCCAGGAGCTCCAACTACTTCTTCCACATAAAGCAAGGTCAGAGTGGTGTCTACTGAAATTAATTTTCATTTTTTTAAATGTTTATTTTTTGAGAGAGAGACAGACGGACAGAGGATCTGAAGCGGGCTCCATGCTGACAGCAGAGAGCCTGATGCGTGGCTCAAACTCATGGACTGAGAGATCCTGACCCGAGCCCAACTCAGGCGCTTAACCAACGGAGCCACCCAGGCACCCCAATTTCCGTTTCTGATCTCAGTTATAATGAACTTCTATACATTTCTTGTGTAAACTTAAAATTGATTCTGGCATGGCATATTCATCACACAATGACAAATAAAGTTCTGTTTTTAAAGTATGCAAAAATAGCACAGAACTACTGAGCCATAAACATTGTTAATTTGAAACAGAAAGCAGACAGTCATTAAAATCATGTACAATTCCTTGTTTCTCCTTCACTAGACAGCGGTCTCCCCTGCTGCAGCTGATGATGTCATGAGCACCCAGTGTTGATACAACATTCCATTCCTCTTAAAAATCTTTCCTGTGCCACAAAACGTAAGTGTGATATAATCAATTAAATAATAACCCACAGGCCAACAAAGGCCTGTAAGCAAGCGGTAAAATGCCTTTTTTAAATTACCTTAAACATCTCTAAACGTCAATCACTTTAAACATGTTTAGTAATTACTAAAGTAACCACATACGGAAAAACATCTTTTGATTTTAATGTAATTCATTACTTGCATACAATATTCAACTCCCAAAGTGTCATGGGAGTCTCACATTTGTAATCAAAAGTCCAAAATTCTATTAAATAAGAGAGAAGTAAGTTCTCCATCGTCCTAATACATTGACATGAAAGTTCTCAAATTTTCTACAATTACCACCTTTGCTACTGAGGATCTTCATTAACAGACAATGAAATGGTTAGCGATTCTTTACGGTTTTCTTTTTAAAGGAAATGTAATTACTACATTAAGTACCCCTTTACTTAAAGCGGAGTTATATAGCCTTCCAAGTAAAATGACAAAAGACTTTTTCAGGTCCTCTCCAAATTCCCAAGCCATCTTCATGGCCACGGCCACCGGCCTATGGCAGTCAGTTTACTGCTTCAACAAGAGCTCGTGTCGCCACACCGGTTGCCTTGAGCTTTGTTACCACGCGCACTGGCCCGTTCTCCTCCGAGAGCACGGATGTTCCATTCACCTATCAATCTCCTACCAGCTCTACAGTACAAAAATGAAGGATTCAGGAAAGTTAAGTCCTCGTCTTGCCAGGGAGCAAGCCCTAAGCCTTAGAGCTCACAAATGCCCCGACTCCTATCGGGAGATTAGAGCTGATAAACCCACCCGTTCATGTGCTTGCTGATAGGGCTCCAAGAACATCTCAGGCGCCAATTTGCCTTGGGTTTCCATCCTGCTTTTAATTTCGGCCTATTTTAGCCTTGGAGCATCAATCAAGAGGGAGTGACTGCCTTGCTCATCTGGTCCCACCTCAACTCCAGTAGAGGAAACACCTGCAATTTATCCTGTCTTTTGCTTGGACATTTCCAGGAGCTGGAAACTCAACCCACGCTAGGAATGACATCCCAATCTCTGTCACAGAGTTCCTAAAGTGGAAACCAGCTTAACTTCCATCTTTTGATTCTAGAGCTGTTTATTGGGATTATACACAGAGTAAGGCTCATTCCCCACCCCCCCCCCCCCCCCGCGCTGATAAACACTTGGGCTTCCACAGACTCCTAGGACTTGACGGCCACAGAACGGAGAGCTTTCTCTCTTTCAATGTCCCAGATCAGCCCTGAGAGGGTGAGACAACTTGTCCAGATGATACTGAAGAAATAAGCTCTCATCTCCTTCACTATGTCTCTCCTCCCCTTCCTGGCTTGATGGAAGGCAATGTCTGTTTCCTTTCACCTCTACAGTCAAGCCGCTAGCACCCTGACTTTGCCCACCCTTTGCACGCCCCTTCAAGATTCTGCTAGTCAAACGGTTTTCACTTTCGGAAAAAGTTGTGGAAGTGACTGCAGTTATGTTAATACACTTTCACATGAAAACACTGGTTTAGCAACATTTTATATGCTTTATTGAAAGTTGACAAGTGCAACGGTTAAATACAGTGACACCTTACAGCTGTGTAGAGAACATGCACGGAAACAAATGCATAGAACTACTATACAGGTAATATGCAGAAACCCCTACTGGGCGATCCATTTCATTAGCTAGAAGGGATCATTTTTCAAAGTATTCAACCAGCTCAATCAAAAGACTTCAGCGAACAGGAATTTACTTCAAGATATTCAGCAACTAGAAGATTTCAGGTTACACAAAGTGACTGACAACGCCAAATTCTTAAAATTTCTTCAGGTGTGGTTTTCTTCAGGTAGCATTTTTTCTGTAGATCTCTATATAAAAGACAATCCACACCTCTTCAGACAGCCAATGAGACACCTAGATTTCAATCTGTACAACCTAAATAGTAGTTACAGTCCTCTATTGTACAAAATAGTTACACTACGTACACAAATATACAATAAGCAAAACAACCTTCATGGTAAGATAGCCTAGGTCCCAGCTACCTGTCACCGTCTCAGAGTTTTGTGTCATCCACTGTTTCAGAAAGAGGCACAGTACTATCGTTTTATGGATTTTTGGTGACAGTCGTCAGTTTGTACGATGAACTATGTTTCCCCTCAACTTAGGTGAGACTATGCGTCAGTCTTTACTCTGACCTCCCTTTCAAGTTCCTCATGGGGAAAAGGAGAGAGGAAAGTCCAGTGGAGCCCCACTGCTTCCAACCCCATGGAGTACACTACGTGCAAGCAGGAGAGAACTCTTGGGAGCGGGGATGGGGAGCAGGGAAGGGATGATGGAAAGGCACACAGCTCCTCAGCATGAACGGAACCACTTCTCACATATCTGCCAAGCTGCATGAGGTCCCAGTATATCCATGCTAATTCTCTGATTAACCTTTAATTCACCCAACTAAGAAATTTCTTCAAGCCAAAAGCACATGAGTGTTTAATACTGGAAAACAGAGACAATGGCATAGGTCAGCCTCACTTCTCTTGTGCAGCGAGCAATGAAATGGGTGACTGTAGAGGTGGATGGATTCCCCCTTGTACGTCTTCTCTGGTCTGTTCAGTTCAGACAGCAGCGGCCAGTTCTGCGGGGGCATGGGAGGCTATGCGGTTGGTCCTGAGCCCTGGGACGCTGGCTGGGCCGGGGGCTGTGTGGTCCCCTGTGGCTGTGTGGTCGCAGGCGGGGAGCCAGTCTGCAGCTGGGCCTGAAACTGGGCAAGCTGCTCAGGACTGGCCAGTGTCTTCAGCAGATTGTTTTCCTGCTCCAGCTGGGAATTTTTCTCTATTAGTTCTTTGATTTGCTCTTTAAGGACCTCCACTTCCTCTCTAACCGCATACATCAAATGGCTTTTCACCAGATCCTGAAAGGGAGGGGGGGGGGTAAAAAAAAAAAAAAAGGTTTAATTTAGTATTTCTGAATTTCTAAAGCATTTTTGCATGATTCTCCGTAACCATTAGCAAATCCGGCCTTTATTTAAGCGGCCCTTTGAGCAATCTACTGAATACAACCACAACTGTACAATACTTAAGTTCAATGCGTAAGGGATCAGGCTTTTAAAAAGCCTATGCTTTTTCTGCAGCCGTTAGCCAGGGATGCATACAGTGAGATCTCCTACTTGAGATGGCAAAAGGCACTGGGGTTCTGGAAGGCGGGGCGGGAGCCTGGCCGCCGGGATGTCCAGGCCCACATCCCCGCAGCAACGGTAGCTGCTTCCCCGCCCCCAAGTCCCTCCTCCCACCCCCCACCACTACCCCCCCACCGCCTCCCTCAGCACCGGCTGCAGCCAGTTCCTACAGAGCATGTTGCCGCATTTTCCTCCCTCCACCCCCGCCCCCCCCTTTCGTGATTAAGCTGACATCACAGAAACCTGGGCAGACGACGCAGCCAATGGGAGCCCGAGTTATTTATAGCTCCGAATTAAAGGTTCGGAGTTTGCCTAGCAACAGTGGGCAGAGAATCCCGTGAGAAGAGCCACAGGCGCTGCTCCAATAACAAAGAACAGCCAAGGCGGAAATAAAAAATAGGAGAAATCCAGGCACAGGCTGAGAAGACAAAACTTTTCTCGGATTCTTCTTCATTGTGCAGTAGCCTACCTCACTGGGGATCTGTTTGTGCAAGGTCTAGAGGGCCCTTGAGATCCTCATTCTGTCCCCTCTCCTTCCCTAGTAAACCTTAAGATTCCTAGTAAAGCCACATCGCTAGGGACGTGACCACGACCAAAGGACGCACAGGGCAGAGCTTCCCTAGCAATTCCCTAGTAAAAAGGGGGGCACTTCGGCAAAAGTCCCGACGTTATGTGAAACCGACTGGGGAAGAGAGAACATTGAATACCCCCCAAGGCCCGGATCTCTCTCTGTAGCAGCCATGGTATGTGGCTTCATGCTGGCCGAATGGAGACAGTGCCGGCATTTCTAAATGTATGAAGAGTAACCATCATAACTATGGATGCACTGCTTCCATCCTAATCTCTCGCTTTTTGTCATGTGCCCACATTTAGTACAAATGAGTTTTAATCAGTACATACCATAGCTTGCTCGATTTTGTTGTCAATAGCTACCACACTTGCACCAGAGGAGCTGGAAAAGAGGGGGGAGAAATCGATAAGTGGAATTTTTATAACATCCAAGACAAAAAGGATTTCCCAGTTCCGTGATGTTATTAGCATCATTTTTTGAACATTCTACAACGCTATGGAGTATATCACCCTCCAGAAAACACCAGCCACTCTCTTACTAACGAATATCCCGACATTTCCCTATTTTAGTGAGTCACAAAAGGCTAAATTACATAATGTGGTAAAAGCCTGCTCTCTGGCCAGACCTGCGAAAAGAAAGCGATTCTAAACATTTCAAAAAGCAACATCCATGTCACCGTAGTCTCTCGGCAATGGACAAAGGAATTCGCCTGGCTATCTTTCACCTGCATTATTAGAAGTATCTCACGAGAAAATTTAAAGAAACTATCCCAGCCGACATTTACCTATTGTCAAGTCTCACAGAAGCGTTTTCAGTCCCCAGCAAGGATGACAAGAAAGAAATTGAAAAATGTCTCAGTTGGTAAACTCCTAGATCCATCGCCACTGGTCTACACCATTGGGATTTCATGCAATTGCAGCCAAAAACACCCTCGCGGAAAAAAAAAAGGGAATACCAGCAGCCTTGTTTAAGCTAGATAAAAATCTTCTAGCTTTCTGCAGCCCAGGGAGAAACAGAAAACAGCAGCCCTAGTTTAAAGAAACCCAGCTTCTAGGGCTCGGCAATCCCGGGAAGATGCTGATCCCAACGCTGTGCGGAGAAGCCTCCCAGGTCTACAGCCGGGCTCCACTAAGGTTTTAGACCAGGACTCGAGCTCGGTGCAGAATATATGGAGGCAAGAGCCGCGCCGATTGGCCAGCACTGCATTGGAACCTCCCCCTTCTCCCTTCCCCGCCCTCTTCGCGCTTCCCCGGCCAACCCCCCCACCCCCACCTCCTGCCCCAGCCTCCCCATCGGATCCCGCTTTTCGGGTGGGCTGACCCAGGCCGCAGTGGACCCGCAGAGCTGAGGGGCCGCCTGAGGCCTCCACGGCCTCGGCAAGCTGCACCACTGCTTCGGCAGAAAACGTCAAGGGGTCCCTGAAAATACAATTGGGGCCCCGCACGTGCTTACGTTTAAGGGAGTCAGACCCCGTCCCAGGAGCTGCCAGTCCCTGAGGCTGCCGAACGGCGAAAGCTTCCTATTTGCAACCAGAACCGTCTGAGCTACTGGGCATGCCCAGTCCCACCGCTAAGACTTGGAGGAGCTCGAGTGTCTCGATTTCAATTATCTTGTTCTTACAGGCAGCAGTAATGGGAGGATTTTATAGGCAGTTTTATTTATAAGGATAATAATCGTACTGTAATAATACTTTTTAAAGAGGGAGTGAATTTTGGAGGGAAAAAAATCACATTTGCTTTTTGAGAAATACTACCTTTCCATGGATTTATTACTTGTGGCAACAAAACAAAAAATACTACATATTCTTTGCTAGGCATGTATCTACTGAAGCAAAAAGGAACCCATCAGATGAAATCTGGTATATCTTCCCAAAATGTCCCTAGAGCCATAAACCTTAAAATCACATCTCCCCTTCTTCCATTTACAGCTAGAAAACTCAATCCACAGGTTGAATCCTACCTCGATCTATTTTCAGTAAGTCCCTAAAGCAAGTTTTTGGAAGTGGCAATTCCTATAAGTCTCAACCCTATGAGCCTTCTTACATCAGAAGGACTGAAATATTGTAAAGTATGTATTTCACCCTGAAGGCCATACTGACCAAGTCATTCCCTTCTCCAAACCAAAATCAAGAGATCTGGGTGTAAAAAAGCTTAACCCTTTGCACATTTCCTCTATTAATTTAAAATACTTGCAAGAACGCACCAATTGAGGTTACAATTTAATATACTGAAAATCTAAGGCTTTAAATTTGCCTGATTATTATAGGTTTCTATAGTTTGTGATTCAATACATTTTAGAAAGCAAATTTAACCTCTACAATACTGCCCTCTAATGGCACAATCCTATAAAACCACAAACAAAAAACTACAAATGGTAAAGACTTCTCTAATCCACAGGCAAGTTGTATCATCACAAATAATTCCAACATAAAATGTGACCGTAGAACAGATATATGTTAATATCCTATTTACACACACGCACACTGTCTTTTCTCTCTCAAGCAGGCATTCTTTCTCAAGTTAGCACCCTTTTATCCTCAGCATCCTTTAATTCAGGAAATTTTAATTGCCATCGGGGCCTTGCAGACATTCTTTTTTAAGTGGACCCAATACTGCCAGCGAGTATTTGGTTTTAGAAACGGTCTAAAGGAATTAGGAACCAAATGTGTTGAAAGTAGTAGATGAAAAGGGCAATTCTCTTTTGGGTTAAAAACCAAAGTGTGACTAACTATAGAAAGGAGTAACATCTTCTTTATTGTAAGGATCATAATAGTTTCCAAATTTTAAGTCTTTGATTTTGAATAACAATGTTTGTTAGCATTTCGTAATTTATAAAACTTACGAAATATCAAATTTGAGGAAGGCACCCATTGTCAATAAAAAGAAAAAGAGTAAGTGGAAAGCTTAAAAATCAATAATTCAGAAACTAGGGATGTGGTCTCTCTGGGAGTGCTTCGCAGAATTATTATTTACTACACAATAGTTTCTATATTTTGAAAGTTAAGGTTGCCACAAACTACCTGTGTAATTAAAATCATTTACATATTTTTAACTGAACTGCACAGGACAAGTTATTAAAGTATCATCCTAAACTGTAAAAAAAAAAAAAAAAAGACCTTAAAAGATAAAACTATAAAAAAATAAATAAAAAAATAAAGCTCTAAGGTCATATGCAGAAAAGAATTTAAAATTCCAGCTGAAATTTAAGATTACTAAATTAACTGAATTTTATTTATTTACGATGTTCCTGAACACAAACAGAAAGAAACAAGCTGTTATGCTTCCATTTCATTCAACATATCACCCGCTGGATTAAGCTACAGAAGCCAGTATAAGCCATCATAGTCCATTTCACCCATATCTCTACAGAGGGACATTACAGTCACCTCCAATACTTGGCTATTTTAAATAAAATTGCAAGAAATATTTTGTATGTACATCTTTGATCATTTGTGTATATATTTCTGGAGAATTTGCCAGGGCCAAGAGAACATAAAAGCCCACCAAAATTACTAGAAACCTATTGCCTTTCATTCTTCTACACAAATGGGCGAGATTCCTTTCAAACTAGATTTTTATATGCAAACTGGAAAGACAATTTGAAAAAGAAGGCAAATTAGCTGGAGGAAAACTCCATGGAGGGGAAACCAGGGGTCAGAAATGTTTGAGGCACAGTGGCTAGAATTACTGTCAAAGATTCTTCTCTTTGTAAGACAAAACATCTAAGAGTCGGGTGCTAGTCGGAGCTCAACAAAGACTAGCTGATAGGACGGGAAAACACTGCCTTCAGGAGAAACCCCTAAGGGCATGGGTGACAATAGCCATCTTCAGACGTGGGGCAGAGATCAGGTCTCACTCCCTGGGGAATCCGAGCCCAGGAAACCGCCTGAACATTAAAGATAGGTGTATTTGTTGTTTTCATTTTGTTTTATTTTGCCTAAAAGCCTCTTCTCTGGATTCCAATTCCATCACCTCTGCATACTGGGAGCAAGCAAGCTAGGATGGGAGAAGAGGAGCAGGGGCAGGGCCTGTGTTTTTAATTCATTCAGTAATGCGTGCTTTTCTTCCCAACTTCACCTGACTTGGCCAATATAGGTACAGTTGGAGATCTGACGCTCAAACAGGATAACCTGATTCTCCCTCTTTCCAAACTCCCTGTAAATCTAAAGTGACTGCTGGGGAGGAGGCTGAAGCCTATCGCGCTATGTCTGACCAAATCTTACGGTCTGGGAACTACCAGCTCACTTACCGTCTCCTCCTTTACACTCACTGGGCTCTGAGTGGGCTTACGGGGTGTAGCAAGTAAAGCTACAGGACTTCCAGTTAAAAGTGAATTGCAAATAAACAACAGATAATGTTTTAGTGCTGCATCCCACACACTGTGGGAATAATAAATCATTCCAAAGAAATCAAAATTCAGCCATATCTGAAATTTCCTTGATTTCCATAGAAAAGTTGGAAGATAAAGAGGAGAACATCTTCCAAAAAGCAGAATAAAGGAGATGGAATTGAGAGAGAAAAGATAAGAAACCAAAAGGATAAATCTAGGAGGTCCAACATCAGAAATCTGATGATTCCAAAAAAACAGAACAAAGAAATAATTTAAGAATTTTTCCTCAGCTGAAGGGCACAAGTCTCCAGACTAAACAAGATGACCAAATGGCCACCACAATAAATGAAAAAAAGCCCTACACCAAAGCACAACACATGAAAGTAAAGGTCACTTGGGACAGGGAAAATCCGAAAAACTTCCAAACAGAAAAAACAAGTTCTAAACACAGGAACAAAGATCAGAATGGTTTTTGCTGGCTATCAGGAAACAATGGAGAAAATTCTGAGAGAAAAAATTCTCACTTGGCCAAATTATCATGTAAGCGTAAAGGTAGAACAAATAAATGCATTTTCAGACATTTCAGACACCAAAATGGAGGAAAAGGTTAACATTTTTAAAAAATAAGGACTATCGTATATTTCAAAAGGAAAAAAAAAAGAAAAGAAAAATGTTTCAATAGGAAACATGAACCAGGGGCTCAAACACTGGAGAGAAGGGAAGGAATGAACAGGGTGATCGGGAAGGAAAGCTCAAGACGACAGCTGCTGAGCAAGCCTGAGCAGCATCTGATCTGTAAGGTGCAGAAAGATGGGAGCCTCTGGGAGGAAGAGCTCTGTGGCTGGGAATTCACAGAGAGATGATCCAATTCGGCTGAACATTTGCAAGGGGAGCAGAGCTACAGACAGGTGTAAGACAGATCTAATGGAACCATTGGATAAGTTTGAAGACAATCTTACAGAAAATAAAAGAAAAAACTAGTAGGTTTATCAATAAAATTTACACAACTATATGAATTTTGAAAAACTGTTATCAGTTTAACTTTAAAAACTTAATTGTATGAGGAAGGTGGTGGGAAGAAAAACTGAGCCCTAGGAATGGTTTAAAACTGCTAAATCTGAATCAACAGCTTGATTATAAAATATATAAAAGTGAAAAAGCAAGAAATAACAGTATAAATATATCACATAGACATGAGTAGGTAAATATGAGAAAAGATAAAAATTAAAAGTGGCTGCCCATGAGGAATAGATGGGGGGGACTGAAAAAAAGGATATATTTTTTCTATTCACTCTGTGTGATCTTTAGGGATGCACAGGTCTTTTCCTAAAGGAAAAGAAAGAAAATGGGATCTGCAGAGGGTTCCTATGCTCCCAGGCTTCAGCGAAGTACTTATCAGCACAACCATGTGAGGAAACTACCCACGATGGGAAAGAGCCACCCAAGTGGAGGAGGCAAAAACAAACGAGTTTTGGAAATAATACAGGGTCAGGAATTGTTGGTGTTACTACCAGCCAGAGATAAAAACAAAAAACAAAACAAAATCCTTATAAACATGGGGCACCAGCTATTTAGATATTCAGAAGGATACTGCTAAAGTAGATGGGAAAAATTAGTTCTAAACTAAAGGGTGTTTTGGTCTCGTGCAAAGCAGTTTTAAAGAAAGCCTTGAAGATCAGACTGTTTCCAAGTAACTTAATTTTGTCCCAAAACAAAGCTCTAGGATATTAAATAAACACTTAGCATCCAATAATTCACAGTGTCTGGCATCCAATGAAAAGTACCAGGCATATAAACGCAGGGAAATATAATGCATAACAAGGTAGAAAATCAATCAAAATGACCCAGATATGACAAAGATGATATAATTTGTAGGCAAGGATATTAAAACAATTATTATAACCATACTTTATATGTTCAAGAAGGTAGAGGGAAAATTAGCATATTAAGTAGAGGTATGGAAGTTATAGAGAAATACATTTCTGAAAATGAAAAATATCATGTTTGAGAAGAAAAATACACTGCATGGGATTCACAGTAAATTAGACAGAGTGGAAGAAATATTAGTGATACATTTGCAATAGAAACTATCCAAAATAGGGGCGCCTGGGTGACTCAGTTGGTTAAGTGTCAGCTCTTGATTTCGTTCAGGCCATGATCTCTTGGTATTTGTGAGATAGTGTGGAGCCTGCTTGGGATTATCTTTCTCTTTCTCTCGCTTCCCCCACCCCCTGCTCATGTTCGCACTCCCTCTCTGTCTCTCTCACAAAAAAAAAAACATACTTTTTTTTTTTTTAAAGAAACTAAAGTAAAACACAGGGAGAGGGAAAAACTGGAAAAAAAAAGAATAGAACAACAACAAAAAAAAGCATCATTGCACTGTGGGACAATTTCAAGCAACCAAATGTATCTTTAGTAAAGTCTCTAAAGAAGAGAAAAGGGAGAGAGGAAAAATATTTGAAGAAATAATGGCAATTTGCCCCAAATCTTGTTAAACAATAAATCCACAGATCCAAGAAACTAAGCCTCAAGCAAGAGAATCGTGAAGAACACTACAATAAAGGTGTGTCATATTCAGATGGCTTAAAACCAGTGAAAATGAGAAAATTTAAGAGCAGCCCAAGAAAAGAAACAGATTATACACAAAGCAACAAAGATAATGTAGCCGACTTCAGGTTGGAAACAACACTAGACAGAAGGCAGTGTAGCAATATCTTTAAAGTGCTAAAAGAAAAAATTTAAACACATGTCAACCTACAATTCTATGCCCAGTGAAAATATCTGTCAAAAATGAAGGTGAAATTCATTCTTTTTTCACACGTACAAATGCTGGGAGTATTCATCACGGGCACACCCTACACTGTAAGAAATTCTAGAGCAGGTTCTTCTGACAGAAGGAAAATGATACCAGCTTGCAATCTAAATCTACAGAAAACAATGAAGAGCATCAGAAATGGTAACTAGGTGGTTAAATACAAAAAAAAAAAAAAAAAAAAATGTTCCCTAACAATCTCTTCTAAGAGATAAATAAATGACTGTTTACTGTTGACAGACTCATAGATACAAGAAACAAACTGTTGGTTACCAGAAAGAGGAGAAATTGGGGGTGGGGGCAGGTCAAAATAGATGAAGGGGATTAAGAGGTAGGCAGTTGCAGTTAGAAAATAAGTCATGGGGTTGTAAGGTGCAGCATAGGGAATATAGTCATAACATTGTAGTAACTTTGTGTGGTGACAGATGGTAACTAGACTTATCACTGAGATCATTTCATAAGGTATAAAAATATCAAATCACTATGCTGTACACCTGAAACAAATAGGATTTCGAATGTCACTTATACTTCAATTAAAAAATTAAAATTGAGGGGTGCCTGAGTGGCTCAGTCAGTAGAGCGTCCACCTTGGGTTCAGGTCATGATGGCACAGTTCCTGACTTCGCGTCCCGCATTGGGCTCGCGGCTGTCGGCCCAGAGCCCGCTTCCTATCCTCTGTCCCCCTTTCTCTCTGCCCCTCCCCCGCTCAGGCTCGTGCTGTGTCTCTCTCTGTCTCACAAAAATAAACGTTAAAAAAATTAAAATTGAAAAAATATGACTAAATGTTTAAGGCAGAAATAAGAACAGTGTATTGGGAGGCGGGTGGCCAACAACATATGTAGAAGTAAAATGTAAGACAAAAATAGTACGCAGGCCAGGAGGAGAGAAGCAGCCTACTGCATTAGGTTCTTACGTTACTTGAAAATAACACTATTATGAGATACATACTAAGAACTCTAAAATAACAACTGAAATTACAATATAAAGAGTCATAGCTAATGAGCCAATAAAGGAGATGAAGTGGAATCATAAGAAAATATACAATCTAAAAGAAGATAGAATAAGAAGAAAAGGGGAATAAAGAACGGAATAAAAACCAATTACCAAGATAGTAGACTTATGCCAACTATAGCAATAATCACATTAAATGTAAATGGTCCCAATTAAACACCTTAATTAAATGGTAGAGGTGGTTGTGGTGCCTGGGTAGCTCAGGGGGTTAAACATCCAGCTTCAGCTCAGGTCATGATCTCTAGGTTCATGAGTTCCAGCCCTACCTCGGGCTCTGTGCTGACAGCTCGCAGCCTGGAGCTTGCTTCGGATTCTGTGATTCCCTCTCTCTCTGTCCCTCCCCTGCTCACACTCTGTCTCTCTCTCTCAAAAATAAATAAACATTAAAAAATAAAATAAAATAAAATAAAATAAAAAAAAGGTAGAGGTTGTCAGATTGAATTTTTTTTTTTTTTTTTTTTTTTAAAGGCAAGATGGGGCGCCTGGGTGGCTCAGTGGGTTAAGAATTAGACATCAGCTCAGGTCATGATCTCATGGTTCCTGAGGTATCCGGCTCTCAGAGCCCTCTCTGTCAGCACAGAGCCCGCTTGGGATCCTGTCTCCTTCTCTCTCTGCCCCTCTCCCTCTAGCTCTCTCTCAAAACTAAATCAACTTTAAAAAAAAAAAAAAAAAAAGGCAAGACAAAACTATATGCTGCCTGTAAGAAACATATTTTAAGTATAAATGCACAAATAGGTAAAATAAGAGGATGAAAGGTGATATTGTATGTTAACAATAATCAGAAGAATGCTGAAGGCTATATTATTCAAAGTACACTAAAGAGCAAAGGTCATTTCATAATGAATAAAGGCCAATTCATCAAGAGGTCATAAAAATCTTAAATGTTCACACAGTGACAGCAAAGCTTTAAAATACACGAAGCAAAAATTGATAGAATTGCATGAAGATATAGAAAAATCCACAATTAAAGCTAGAGTTTTCAATAACCTCTCAATAATTGGAAAAAAACATAAGCAGAAAATAAGTAAAGATATAGAACGCTTAAATAACACTGCCAACCACTTGACCTAATTTATTTTTGTAGAACATTCCATCCAATAACAAGAGAATACACATGCTTTTCAAGCACACATGGATTTTTTTCCAAGATAGAGTATATTCTGAGCCATAAATCAAGTTTTAATTAATTTAAAAGGATTCACATTATACCATGTAAATTCTCTGAGCACAGCGTTATTAAAATAGAAATCAACTACAGAAAATTATCTGGAAAACCTCCAAATATTTGGAAATACAACAACACATATCTAACTCATGGGTCAAATAAGTAATCAAAAGAGAAATTAGGAAATATTTTGAACTGAATGACAAAAACATGGCATATCAAATTTATTTCAATAAATTTAACAACTTAGATGAAATGGACAAATTCCTAGAAAGATACTATCAAAACTCACTTGAGGAAGAACAGGTAACATAAATAGCTCTGTGTCTATTTTAAAAATTAACTTGTAGTTCAAAATCTTCCTACACAAAAAACCCTTAAGCACAGATAGATTCACTGGTGAATCCTACTAAACATTTGAGGAAGAAATAATACCCATTCTACACAAACTCTTCCAGAAAATTGAAGAGGAGAAAACACTTCCCAGCCTATTCTAGGAGACCAGCATTTCCCTAATAGTAAAACCAGATAAAGACATCATAAAAATCTAAACACATAAAAGGAAAACCACAGACCAATAAACATAGATGTAAAAATTCTTAACAAATTTTAGCAGAATGAATCCAACTAGACATACAAAGGATAATAAATACATCTTAACCAAATGGCATTTATCCTAAGAATGTAAGGTAAACATGTGAAAATCAGTCAATGTGATTCACCCTATCAATAGACTAAAGAAAAACCATAGGATCATCTCAATAGATGCAGAAAGAACAACTGACAAAATTCAATATGCATTCATGATTAAAAAAAAAAAAAAAAAAAAAAAAAAACTTTTAACAGAATAGGAATTGAAGAGATTTTCCTCAACCTGATAAAGGACGTCTATCTATAAAACACACTCAGCTTACATCATACTTAATGGTAAAACAATAAACACTTTTCCCTAAGATTGGAAACAAGGCATGTCCACTCTCATCACTCCTATTCAATCTGATACTGAAAGTAATAGTCAGGCAATAAGGCAAAAATTAATATATAAATAGCATCCAAATTGGAAAGAAGAAAGAGTATCTGTATTCACATGGCTATGTACAAAATCCCAAAGAATCCAAAAATAAGTTACTAGAACTAACAAGAAGCATGTTTAACAGGGTCACAGAATATAAGTTCAATATAGAAAAATCAATTATATTTCTATATATTAGTATGAACAAGTAAAACTTAAATTTTACAAAGTTCCATTTACAATAACATAAAAAAAAACAAATGAAATAGGTATAAATCCAACCAAATATATACAAGATCTTTACGCTGAAAAACTACAAAACATCGATAAAAGAGAAACAAATAAAAAGGTTAGATATACCATGTTCATGGATTGAAAGAGTCAATTATTATGTTAATCCCTCCTCCCCTTAACTAATGTATAAATTCAGTGTGATCCTAATCAAAATTCCATCAAGACCTTTTGTGGAAAATGACAAAGTGATTCTAAAATGTACATGTAAACGCAAAGGAATTGGAATAACCAAAACAATTTTAGAAGAACAAAGCTGAAAGACTGCACTACCTTATCTCAAAACTTTCTGTGAAGCTACTCTAATTAAGATGGCATGGTATTGGTGAAAGAACAGAGGTACAAAGCAATAGAACAGAACAGAGAGGTCAGAAATAGAGCCACACATATGTAGCAAATTGATTTTCAACAAAGATGTAAAGGTGATTCAACACAGAAAGACAATCTTTTCAATAAGTAATGTTAAAACAACTACATAGTCATATACAAAATCAAAACATAGCAAAAAAACCCCAACTTGATCCATTTCTCCCACCAAATGAAATATTAACTTAAAATGGACCATAGACCTAAATGTAAAATCCAAAAATTTCTGTAAAAAAAAAAAAAAATAGGAGAAATCTTTGGAACCCTGAATTAGGTAAAGATTTCTTAGATAGAACACCAAAAATACACTCCATGAAAGAAAAAAGAAAACAAACAAACAATAAACTGGACTTAAAAAGCTCCAGGCTCTGAGCTGTTCACACAGAGCCCCACACAGGGCTCGAACTCACAAACCGTGAGATCATGACCTGAGCCAAAGTCAGATCTTAACCGACTGAGCCGCCCAGGTGCCCCAACAATAAGCTGGACTTTATCAAAATGAAGAATTTGTTTTTTGAAAGACACTGCTGTAAGAATGAAAAGAGAAACTACAGACTGGAATTAAATATTGCAAGTCACATACGTGATAAAAGATCTATATCTAGAATATGTAAAGAACTGGCAAAACAAGAGAACCTAATTAAAAAAAGGGCAAAATATACTTCATCAAAGAAGATATATGAATAGTAAATAAGCACATGGGAAAAATACTAAACATCATTAATCATTACAGAAATGCAATTTCAAACCATAATGAGACACTACTGCACACCTATTAGAATGGCTAAAATTAAAAAAAAAATTAAACCTAAAAATACCAACCGTTGATGAGACAGCAGAGCAACTGAAATGCTCATATATTGGTGGCAGGAATGCAAGATGTTACAACCATTATGCAAAAACAGTTTAGCAGTTACTTATTAAGCCACACACTTTCCATAAAATCCAATAAACCCAACCCAAGTTATTAAGTGAAAGGAAAACTTATGTTCTCACAAAAATCTGCAAGTGAACGTTTTGAGTGGTTTTATCATAATCCCTCAAAATTGGAAGAAACCCAGAGATGCCATCTCTTGGGTTGGGCTCAGGTCATGATCCCAGGGTCATGGGATCAAAACCCCACTTTAGATTCTCTCTTTCACAAGTGCTCTCTCTTTCTCTCTGCCCCACCCCATCTTGCTCCCCCCTCCCTCTCTCTCTCAAATTAAAAAAAAAAAAAAAAATATATATATATATATATATATATTTATATATATATATGAAGCAACCCAAATTTCAATCAGTTACTTATACAAACCATGGTATACCTTATGTAAGGAAATACTACTCTGCAGTGAAATGAACTGGACTACTGATTCACCTCACAAATGAATCTCAAATACATTACAGTAAGTGAAAGAAGCCAGGCTGAAAAGGCTGCTAAATATATGATTCCATTTAGATGCATTCTAGCAAAGGCAAAACTATAGGGACAGAAAACAGAAGTTGTCAGAGCTTTGGGGTAAAAGAGGGAAGTTTTGTGGGTAACAGAACTGTTTCTTGATGGTGGTATGCCCACTGTTTGTATTTGTCCAAACTTCTAGAACTCTATACTAAAAGGGCAAACTTTACTATATATAAACTATCCTTAGAAAATGAAAGAAAAGTGACTGCCTCCTAGTAGCACACTGGGAAGAATGAAAAAAAAAAAAAAAAACAACTGCTTACACACACACACACACACACACACACACACACACACAGAGACATATTTTTTTTATAGTGGTAAAAAATATATAAAGTTTACCGATGTAACCATTTTTAAGTGCGCAGCTCAGTAGCACTGAGTGTAGTCACGCCATTGTGAAGCAGAACTCTTTCATCCAGCACATCTAGAACTATACCCACTAAACAACTCCTCTTTGACCCTTTCCCTCCAAGCCCAGTAGCCACCATTCTACTTTGTTTCTATGAATTTGACTATTTCAGACACCTGTACATGTATTATTTTGATTAAAAGTATTTTAAAGTAAAAGCAAAGAAAAAAGCTATTAAAAATGATATAATCCAAGGACTTGAACACTTTCATTGAAGAGACCTAAAATGCCGATTTTATAACTAATTTCTCCATAATCGTTTCAAATGTATTACTTGGTTTGAATTTTAAACTGTACTTTTGCCTTGTTCTTAAAGCTGTCAAGTTTGTTGGTGATTAATCTATAAGAGAACTAATTTAAGTACATTGATACTACAGAGTTCCTAAATCCCACAGAGTCAAGATAACATACAGTTCTACAATCCCATAGTGTTAAAAGATTTTTTTTAAAAATGCTTGATAAAAAAAAAAAAAAAATACTTGCTTTAAAGTGAGAACTTCAAAAATCATAAAATGCTAATAAATTTAAATATAATCTTTTATGTGTTTATACACATATAAGGCTTTCTATAAATACATTTTTCTGTGTATTTTCGCTCTAAGCATTTATGATTGCTTTCAAATTATTGTTACAATTCTAGAAACAATTTCCAGTCTCCCATGCACATACCTCTGTTTCTTTGCCTTACTTAACATAACTACTAATCCCAAAAGAATGCCCATATCCTAAAAAGACCCAGTGTCTTTAAGCAACAGGACTTAAATGGTTAGCATTCTTTTTTATTTTTTATCTCTCTGAAAATAAGGTCTGCAAAGCCAAATTTCTTCCTAAATTATCACTTTTCTTAATCTGGAAGATTCTGAACACCAGGAGCCAGAGACAAAAAAGGGCATCTCAGATTTAGAAGCCAGATGATATACTCTATATAAAACATCTGAAGAAATACAAAGTTGTCCTGATTATGATTTTCTATTTCAAGAATCTCATGCAAGTCTCCTATCAAAAATGAATGAATACTATTTCTATTTTACTTTTGCACAGTTATGGAAAATAAATACTTCAAACTCTTCTTTTAACTTTTTAAAAATAACTAATTACTTTAAGCTACATTTTCATGTTAAACTCCAGAAGATGTCAACAATGATAAGCAGTATAGAAAGAAGAACCAGTAGGAAGTGGATTAACCATTATTCTATGCATGCAGAAACACTTAGGGCCATTAGAGTCAGTCCTCTGGTGAGCCTAAAACAATCAGAGCTCAACTGAACAGTTTTATTTATAAAGGTGAACATAAATTCAAGGGTATTAACACAGCTACTGAATTTCTAATGTACCACAGTCTTCAGTAAGCATTAACAAATTGGAAAGGTAACTCTGTACGCTGGGGACACAGTGAGTGTTTAATAAGTACCTTCTGCTCTGATCAAAGGACACATTTCCATATTATGGTCTCTCTGGACTCTAGCCCCGGGACTTCAAAGGGCCTGAGGGTTTCTTTAATTGATCTATTCAGAATTCTACAGTCCATTTCCATTGAAATGGACGTTAGTGTGCTCGCTTCGGCAGCACGTATACTGAAATGGACCTTAGACATCTCATAGTTCTAAGTTCCTTGTTCTGTAGGTTTCGAAATGAAAGCTGAAAGACATTGTGGGTTTTGTCCAGGGTTTATCTACTTAATTGTAGGATGAGGCATAGAACCAACTTTTGATTCAATAATTCTTTTCTAGACAGGCAGACCAGGAATTCTAGATGGATATATACTTTTATATACATGTCTATTTATGTACATATTATATATATTTATATCTATACACACTATATACAACTATACACAACTATACACGACTTGTTTCCAACTACTGTAAAAGAAGTGGCCACTATAGTACATCTTACCTAAGATACAAACTGGAGTAAAGAAATTGTCTATGCATTAGTTCTTCAGGCATTCCTTCCTTCATTTATTCGTATTTGTCCAATACTAAGCACCCATAAGAGGCCAGGAACTTTGGGCCTGGCACTAAAATTACCAAGATGAATAGGTCACGGTCCCTGCTGTCAATGACCAGGGGGTAGTTGGCGGTGGGAAGATACCCGGGTTTATAAGGAGAATGGGGGTTGGCAGAGAGGAGCCAGAGGGTGTTTCAGAGAGCAGAAGACTCTGCCTCTGGGCCTTGAAACGTGAGTAGGAGTCATGCAGTCAGACCACAAGGTACAAAGAAAATGAGAATGCTCTGAAAAGGGAATGGTCAGGCAAAACCAGGGTGATAAAGCAGCAGGCCGAGCCGAACACCTATGGGTAGCTGAGTGTGGTGAGGGAGTAGGAAGCTGGGAGGTAGTGGTGGGAAGTGTAGAGGGAAGCAGAAAGAAAAGTTGAAGACAGCTTGGGGAGCCTCACAGGCCACCAGGTGGAGACTGGTCTTCAGTCCAAGGGCATGGGGTCCACACAAGAGGATTTTCAGCAGGCAAGTGACACATTGGGATGTGGGTTTCAGCAAGACACCACCCGCCACCCCACCCCACCCCCCCCCCGCCTGCCCCAGACCACAGTGTACAAGAGGAAAGGAGATGGGACTTGCAGTGAAAGAATAGGAATCATGAGGGCCAAACCCACAAGGGCAGGTAGAGAGAAGAGGGTATGAATGCAAAATATATTTGGGAGATGGAACAGAAGGACTGGATTGCAGGAGGTAAGGGAGGCGGGAGGGCTCCCAGGCTTCTGGACTATGTGAATGGGTGAAAGGTAATAACATTCACCAGGATGACACAGTGGTTAGACGGCAAGTTCTGGAAAATGACACTGATGGGACATCCCAGGCAGTGGAAAATATGGCTTTGGAATTTCAGTAAGATCTGGCTTGAGTAAATATTTGGAAGTTGTTGGGGGGCAGTGAGGAGCTGTGGGAGTGGATGAGATTACTTCAGGAATGGATATGGCTAAGAGGGCGGGGCTGAGAGGCCACAGACTGTTGGGGCAGCCATTTGATATGGCAGACACCTGGGTTTTCTGTGGGCCTCATGGATACCACAGAAGACAGCGAGGCTGGAGCCATTTGGCAAGACCTTGTCCAGGAAGGGCATCCTGTTGGATGAAGAGACCAGGAAGCAAGAAGGTGAAGGTAGTTTGGCTGTGGAGGGAGCTGGGAATGAAGAGATCAGGTCAGCTTTCCAATGAGAACCACCAAACACGTCTCATGAGAGAGCTTGCGTGTGAACGGCTGCCTCACAGGTAGAGCCAACCGTCAGCCAGAGAGACAGAAAAGCAGCTGCAACCAACACAGAGAAGGGGACCCGGCAGCAGCTGATACACAGCCTTCTGCCTCTCTTGAGCTCCCTAACCCCCAAAGCTGGTGCACTACTTACTGAGAAGAGGAAGAGAAGGATGCGAGAGACAAACACTACCCGAAAAAGGTGCCAGGACCCAGACTAAGCTTTCTTTTCCTTTTGGGGGTGGGAGGTGGACCGAGAAGAGAACGTTGATTCTAACATCAGAGTCAAGTTTCCAAATGTGAAGAGCTAGGTTTTAGAAAACTGTGTTTAAATAACCAACATGTACCGAGTGCTGATAAGGAAACCTGGCACCAGTGTGAAAGGGAGATTCAACAAGACACAATTAGTAGCAGTTATTTGAAGAAATAAAACCAAATCGTTACATGTTTACTCTCCCCAGTGGGTTAAGACACTTGAGTAAAGAGTTAACAGAGGGAGTTCCAGAAGATCACAGTGTAAAGCCACCAGTTGGGGAGCAAGTGGCAGATGAAGCCAGTCTCCGAAGGGACTGGCAAGAACTAGGTGAGACACTTGGGAGCACTCTTACCTGTGGAGCCTGTGGGGGTCACCACATGTCCACAGCAAGCCCACAGATAGCAAACACAATAGCCATTAAGGCTGACCAAGGAGAGCACTGCAAGGTCTGAGGTAAGGACACCTGTCTTCTCCCTCTCCTGTCATCCCAGCCCCACACCAGGGGAGCTCGCTCAGGGAAGGGGGAAGGGGCAGATAGATATGGGAACAGACCAGCCCCCTACCCCCATCTCCATTCCAAACTGCTAGAGGCTCAAGCTTATTAGCCTGACTTGGCAGAAGTGGACAGCTTTGAAGCAAGTAGGATAGAGAGTCACTGAATAATAGAACTAAGTCTTAAGAACCAAAAGTTACTTAAACAGTAAGTTAGAAAAGTAACTTCAGTTATAAAACCAGAGTGAGATACCGTGAAGCGGCCCCACTAAACGGCAAAAAGGAGGGGCTTGCCAAGGGGAAAGTTGGTACAATTATTAGAAAGATAAAACTGCTGCATAATCATACCCTGGGAAGCTGAGACTTCTCAATCAACTGGTTATAATATACATTTTATGTATAATATGTATAATATACGTATAATATACATTTTCTTATTTGAGCCTCACAACTACTCTGCGGTAGTGGGTACCCTTATTCTCTTCATTTAAAGAAAAAGCAAAAACACTGAGGCTTAGGGGGGCCTAACAACTTGCCCAAGGTAACACCACGCTTAAACAGACAGGCTCCAAACTCCAGTCAGCGGATGCTGCTGTATATAGAACACGACTCCACTACCAAATGGAACCAAAAGGTGGGCAGTTCCTAGACACCCCAGAACTGCATGGTTCATGCAGTAAAAACACCTGTCCTGAAAGCAGTAAAGGTTCCTTATAGTCATTATGGTTAGACATTATAGGATAATTTATATCTTAAATATACTGATTTATCAGACTATTACACTCGTGTTTCTAATAAAAAGAAATAGTGTTAATTGAATATGCTTTAATTTGAACAGCTTGAAATTGTTTTGAAGGTGAAGTTAAAACACAAAGCAATTCTTCTAGGTCAGTCTCATGTAGAAAATGAAATCCTTAATCCCACTACACAAATACTACAAATATTTTTAAAATTCAGTGATATTATTTCGAATGAAACAAGAATGCTTTGCAAAAGTCATGAAAATGGTGTCAGTGACAAAGCATAATTCCTATCATCTACCCCAAGTTAGGATAATTCTGCACAAATTCCATAAAACTAAATATTTCAAATAGACACTGGGAGTACAAGCAGGGTTAATTAAAAACAAGTTTGCCTTTAATAAATGGAGGGGGGCACCAACTAAGTTAACATTTTTAACTTAGTTTTAAGGGATTTTTAAAAATCAACTCTCTAATCAGGATAAGTAGGTTAAATGAGTAATTAACCTGTTTCAACACTTTATTTACTTATATGTTTTTGAGGTGGGGGGCAGAGAGAGAGGGAGAGAGAATCTCAAGCAGGCTCCACATTCAGCACAGAGCCTGACATGGGGCTCGATGCCACGACCCTGGGATCATGACCTGAGCCAAAATCAAGAGTCGGACACTCAACCGAGCCACCCAGGCGCCCCACAACGCTTTACTATGCTTGCAACAGAAAAGATTTCTTAAAATGAAGCATTAAAAGCATATGAAATACATAACATTTGTGAAGTGCAACAGCAGAACAAACACCCACAAACCCAGCACCAAACTAAGATGGTGACCAACACCACTGAAATCTCTGTGTGCTTCCACTCCCCTAAGCCTGAAAGTGTTCAAAGTGTCATCCCCATTTAGTTACTCTGGTTATTGTCTGCATCTCTGCACTAGAAGGCTGGAGAAGGCGGGGGACTTACTGTTTTATTTACCAGTGTGTCCCAAGCACCTAGGTCACAACCTAGTCTACGGTACATGTTCAATATGGTGTTACTGAATGAAGGAAAATGAACAGAAATAATCATAATGATAATAAGAGCAGCAAACACTTAATCACACTTATGACCTGTCAGTCTCTATTTCAAACCCATTACATGTAAACTCATTTGATCTCCTCAATATCTCTCTCATCAAGGAACAATTACCATTCTCATTTACACAATGAGGAAACTGAGGCGAAAAGGAGTTGTGCGATTGAGTTACTTGATTGACGCCAGACTCATCACCACTAAGAAAAGCAAAAAAAAAAAAAAAAAAAAAAAAAAAATCTGCAATATTAACATAATAGATACCATCACATTTTTATAATCTTCAGAATCTTGAAAAACTGGTTTTCACTGGAATATGGAAACAGTTGAAAAAGTGAAGAAAATCCAACAAATCTATATTGAGCACTTGTTCTGGGCCAGGCACTGGGGATTTAGCAGTGAACAAAATCCCCACCCTCATGGAACCTACATTCAGATGGGGTTAAAAAAGTAACATGAGAAGCAACTGCACAGCCTGTGGGTTAGTGATGGTGCCCAGGAGACAAACTGCAGAGTGGAAGCAGGGATACGCACTATCACAGGGTAAAACCTCAAAGTTGTCAAGGAAGGCCTCCCTGAGGAAGTGTATTTTGAGTAAAGACCAGAAAGAAATGAAGGGATTAGTCATGGAACAGCTTTTCAAATGGAGAGGACAGTAAGAGAAATGCTCGTCTGATATTCAAGAGTCCCAACAAGGTCAAGCTATCGTGGAGCATCACAGGAACATGCAGTAAGCGATATATGATGCAGGAGATCACCTGTGCTTTGGTGTCTTGTCCTCTGTGGGTGGAGAAGATTTACTAAGATCAGAATTACAATACACAGTGCATTTAAGAGGAGCTATGGTGCATTTAATAGCAATACTACTAGTAATAGGTATTACATACCATTTTGTAGTCCCCTAAACTAGTTTCTTCAAGGATTACTTTGGAGCACTTTTCACTTTCCAATAAAAACTCAATCTTTTTCTGTCCGAACGTATAAACAAATGATAGAATCATCTGCCTACAAAGTTCAAGCGCTAGATAGGCAACGATAGCTCTTTTCTGAGTCTTGGTTTGGATCGTTTCATGAAACCATGAGAATCTTGCAGAGAAATTACTTTCTTCTACAACAAAACTGTTGAAAAGTGAGTTAATATGGGAGATGAAACACACTTCTTTCTTCTCAGTTTCTACCTACAAACCACTAAAGAAACATACAAGGGTAGAAGAAATAGGACAGCTGTCAATTTCGACAGTTTGGAGGACTGGAAAACAGATGGTGATTCATCCAGCAGGAACTTAAGCAAAGCATTAATAAAGTCCAGAAGATAGCTGATATACATTAAAGAGCCCAATACTTGTAAACCACATGCTTCTCAAAGTGCACCATGCAAGTGGGAAGAGAGTCTGCAGGAAACATGGACCTTATCCCACCCTAGTCTTACACAGCTGAACAAGCAAGGGCTGACTCAGAAGAAAAGGAACCTGGAGAAAACAGAGGGAGTGTAGGGAAACGAGGAAACTTTAAAGAGCTAAAAGACATGGACATAATGATAGTAGAAAGACAACAACAGAACGCCAAAAAGAACTCCGGGAAACCAGAAAATGGGTATTATGAGAGCACAAGTGAAAATTCACTAGAATAGACAGAAAGCAAAGTTGAATATCTCAGAACTAAAACAAAATACCAAAATAGAGAAGTAAACAAAGAACAGCAGCTTAGAAGGGCTAATATCTGAACAATAGGAGTTTCAGAAACAGAACAGAGACTATGGAGGGGAGCGAAGTATCATAAAATAGTTCAAGAAGATAACCTAGAACTACAGATCACGCTTTTCCTTTTTCTTTTTTTCTTTTTTTTTTTATTAAAAAAAATTTTTTTAACATTTATTTATTTTTGAGACAGAGAGAGACAGAGCATGAACAGGGGAGGGGCAGAGAGAGAGGGAGACACAGAATCAGAAGCAGGCTCCAGGCTCTGAGCCGTCAGACCAGAGCCCGACGCGGGGCTCGAACTCACAGACTGCAAGATCGTGACCTGGGCTGAATTCGGACGTCTAACCGACTGAGCCACCCAGGCGCCCCTCTTTTTTTTTAAATTTAATTAAAAGAGCCTAGTGGTGCCTGGGTGGCTCAGTCAGTTAAGCGTCCAACTCTTGATTTCACCTCACGTTATGATCCCACAGTTCATTCGTGGGGTCGAGCTCCCAAGTCGCACTCACAGCACGAAGCCTGGTTGGGATCCTCTCCATCTCTCTGCATGTCCCCCTCTCGCACTCGCGCGTGCTCTCTCATTCTCAAAATAAATAAATAAACTTTAAAAAAAAAATACCAAAAGACAAAAAAAGAGCCTATCAAATGCAAGCTGTTCTGCTTTAAAACTTGTTTGGAAAACACAAATTTATTCCAAAACAATTTATATATGTTAGAGAACAACTTGAGTATAATGCACACTTCATGTTTTGCTTATGTTTATATCTTCGAGAAATACTAAGTGAAAGCAGGAAACTGCACCAGCTGAATGAACCAAGCCACCTAGAGAGACACAAACACACACATATCTCAAACATAAACCATGTATGTCAGGCCACCACATTTGTTGTGCTACGAAGATTATGTTTTGCTATTCTTTTGCAAATGTTAATTTTTCTATACAGAAAAGCACGCATTCAACATCCCAAACATGTCTAATCACCCAGATTCAAAAACACCAAGCAGTGCACACAAAAGAGGAGCTTTTAAGTTTCGAGGAAAAGGTGGAAAGAGGGCGTTTTGAGACAAAGGAGAGAACATGGAATTTCTCCAGATCAAGAGGCATAAACCAAAGATAACCCACCCTGAGCCACCAAAGGTAACCCAGGAAAATAATGGAAACTTCTATGGCTACAGCAACCTCAAGTGAAGAACCTTCACTTCTAGTGAAGTCAGCAGGAGCAAGCCCTAAAGAAACAGAAGAAACGGGAAGATTGTTGAGCAGACAGACCGAAGAGCAAATGGAAACAAACGAACGGGAACAACCTTCCTCCCAAAGAGACAGCACTATCTGTATACAAAGACCATACATGGAAATCTGCAAATCCTTCAGAAGCTGCTTCTCTTAGTGCCAGTAGTGGCTGGCCTGGGAGTTTCAAACATCTCTATGATTTCCAAAGAGTAGCTGTCGGGAGAGGCAGAGAGTACAGACCAGGGAACTGCAGAATTTCCCGCAATGGTTCAGAAGCAAACTGAAGAAGAAGGCTCTATATTGGATCAAGTTATCAGTTTGATGACACAGGTTACCTATTTTAATTGTATGCATTTAATCCAAGTCTCCCCACAAAATTAGGTTTCTGGAGATTTCAAGGTCCCTTCATTTTAAAATAGAAAAAGTTCTAGGATCTACTTTCACTTTTTAAACAGATTAGTGAAGTCTCTGATTATCTCTGAGTCCCTATTTCTATCACATTTACCCTCCTCATGTTTCTAAGATTCTGATACCAGCAAAAATTCTCCACATTCTCCTAAAAGCAAAATTCTATAGGGCCCAAGAGAGGTAAAGTCAAAATAATGCTGGCTCACCCTTTCTAATTCCAATTAAAGTGTCGCTTCTAAACAACCCTTAACATAATCTATGATGTTATTTTTGGTCGTTTAGGTCTAGATATGCAATTGCAAGACTCAAAGTCTATTTACTCCCTGATTAGAATTGACTTTTTTTTTTTTAATGTTTTTTTATTTATTTTTGAGACAGAGAGAGACAGAGCATGAGCAGGGGAGGGGCAGAGAGAGGGGGAGACACAGAATCTGAAGCAGGCTCCAGGCTCTGAGCTGTCAGCACAGAGCCTGACGCGGGGCTCGAACTCATGGAGTGTGAGATCATGACCTGAGCTGAAGTCGGACGCTCAACCGACTGAGCCACCCAGGCACCCCTAGAATTGACTTTTTAAGTGCAACTTTAAAGAGCAACAATCAGATCTTGAGCTTTGGAGTTGGACTTTAATTCAAATTTCCAGAAGTTATTTCTTCCTACGTAAAATGAAGAGCTAACACAAAGAACCTGGCATTTCCCACACCAGTAAAGTGAGCAGTGAAGGCTATGACCTTGTGCTCTGGGTTAAATCAAATTTTTCCAAATCACATGTCTCTTCTTATTCTTTAAAGTAGAAAATTTCTTAAAAATAGCCTGATATAAACAGTATTATTAGAGATCATATCCAAAAGAAAATGTTTCAGCTGTGAGAACCACCTTACGCAACTTGCTTTATTTGTTCCTAACCATATAATAATAATCCTAAGAACAAATTCATAATAATTAATCATTCCAAGAACCAATGAAGATTTCATTGTTTCGGTAAAAGGGAAAATCAAGATTTGCTTTAATCTCTGTAACATGACGAATTTGTTCACAGAGTGAGTCCTAACATTTTTGTTTTATATGTTTAAAGAGAATCCCCTCTTTTTTTCCCCCCGCCTATTTTTAATGTCCCAAACTATGTTACAGTCCTGGTAGCCTCCTTCAGGAAAGCTGTCTGTACCATCTGAGTCTCTCAAGTGAAAGCTAAGGAGGGAAACTCCCATCAGCTTCTATGACTTCTCTTCCCATGATTTTGGTATGCCTGTTGTTCCAGAAAGAAATCAAGTGAACTCATGCCCAGAACAAGGAAGGGAAGACATTCTTTCTTTCCCATGATAGCTCCCTTCCACAGATATTTTTTGCACAAATATTTATTACACAGTAACTACTTATTTATTTCACAAACATTTTGTGTCTGGCATTGGGCTAGTCACTGGGCTCCTTTTGAAAAGTGAAATAGTCCCTCTCCTAAAAAGCTGGTAGAAATTGGTAAACAATGTTTTTCCTTAGCAGGAGTGATATAACTTATCCAGTTTTACCACAGAGCACTAGAAGGGAGAAATGTTTTCAGATGAAAACTGCTTTCTTGTTACAAATTAAGATTCAAAGAGAAAAATAAAAGGCAAGACTAAACTTTTAAACTGAATTCAACTAGTAAAATACATATCGAATAACTATGCACTAGGCAATATAGTAAGCACCATACATATTATCTTGTTTAATAGTCAGCTCACCTCTATTACCATGACATATACAGATGAGCAAACTGAGACCAGCAAAGTTAATTTGACCACTGTCACACTGCTGTTAAATGGCAGACCTGGAATTTGAACTCAGGTTTGTCTCATTCAAAAAGTCGATTTCTTTCCCCTGCAATGTAATTATTGCTTGCAAATCTACCACCCTTCCCGGACTGTGGGGCCATCACAGTGCTTAGCACAGGTAGTCACTAAAGAAATAATTTAAGTGTGAAGTAATAAGTATGATAGGTGTTGCAAGAACCAAAGAAAGCATAGGAAGAGGTCAACAAGCAAAAGGGGACAGGGGGAGTATTGTAGGCGTTGGGTAGTCAGGAAAGGTTTTACAAAGGGGTTTTCTCTTAAATTAAATCCTTCATAAATAATCTTACATCATTAGACCAGAAAAAGAGAAAATATTTCAAGGAAAATTAAGAGCATGTCCAAAATAGGCAGAAAGGCAAAGTATCTTTGTGGAAGATGCCCAGAAGTAGGAAGATCTGAAATAATTATAGAATGGTGGAAAATGGATGCAGAAGTATCCAGAAATCCTTCAATTATCCAAAAATCTTGAAAACACTGCTAAAGAATCTGAAATTTACCCCACAACACATGAGCTCCAGGCCACCAGAATAGATGCCAGTTATAAACAGCCAATTTTACCTAACTAGTGCAAACCAGCCAAATATCAACCCTGCCTCTAGGAGATGGGAGCAGACCCTGAAGGCGTTACTACAGGCAGATGTTCTGGATTTCAGAAAGGTGATCCTGGATACAGCATGAAGGCTGAAAGGAAAAGGGCAAAAGCAGAGACTAGGAAGAAATTCTGGTAAAGGGTCTTAACCAGTTAAGCAGGTTGGGGAGTGATTTTAAAGGAAGCCAAGTTATCAAAATATAATCAACATTTCAAATGATTCTATCGCTGTTAACAAATAAGTATATAAATTACACAGCAACCATTATACAATAAGAATAATCCAGAACTGTGACTCCTAGATTGCCCACGTACATACACATGAATGTTATTTCAGCAAAATAACAAGAACAATCACTATCATTTAGCTAAGCACCTTGTTTTGTTCAAGTCATATAACATCAAACACTTATTTCACATACAAGCATTTTTAGAAAGGTCCTGCCTAGTAGAAAATATGGCTCTGTAAACTCTACATCACAATGGCCTCCTTTAATCTTTTACGGAAAATAAGAGCAGACTTTGTACAACAAAAGGACGTAGTAATGATGTGTTTCCAGTAAGCCTTCTGAGTCCTTCTTTGTGATTATCTTATAGCAAATGTGCCAGATGTGCGCTGGCCCACACTACTTTTAGTTAGATGGGTCGTCTACTCCCATGGATCATTTACAAGCCTGCAAATGAAGGAGCACAAGTACAACACAAAAAGCCAAATAAACACAAATCTTGTCATATAAAGATGGATAAATGGAATTTAAAAGTCTAGTATAAGATACAAGATATTAGAAGTTACTACTTATGGTATTTATCCAGGTGTTTAAAGAATTTGATATAGCCTCCATTTCCACATGAAAAAAGAGGATATAAAGAATTAGAGAGAGCCCCAAAAGGGCAAAAAGTAACTTAAAAAGTTATAAAACTAGAGTGGAAGAGAGTAAGGAACAAGGAAACAAACTAATGCAATACAATGCCAGGTCCATTAAGATGGTGAATATGTCTGGAAGTATTTAGAAACTCTGCTTATTTATCTTTGAAAAGCAATGCTTATGTATAAGATATATAATGTACAAACAGCAAGTCAACGTGTAATTATAATGCATGTTCTACTTATTAAGAGTTTGAGAAACCTAAAAAATAATTTAAATCATGCCACTCTTTTCAAGGAAAGAGATCCACTTAAAAATTTTAAACCTTCTTCCAACTAATCCTAAAACTGAAGTTGATCATATAAGAAAATATTGCACCTAAGTTTCTTAAGTGTTAGACCAAAGGGGTCGATTTTACTTGACAAACTAATAAAAAAGACTTCACCATCTGTGTATAAGCCTAAGGAAAGAAGTATAAACGGATATAAAACTATATGTGACTTCCTAAAATTACAGAATTTCACTTTAAAAGTCCTTGAAAATTTCTTTGAAGAGTGGTAATGATCTAAGAACTATAAATCAAATTCAGGTCATTTCACATATTCTCAAGCTTCTGACATACCTGTATTAATCTTCAGTCTACCCAGAATTATAGAAACAGTAGTCCTAGCTAAACTTCAGCTCACAGACTGGTTGCACTTCTAACTCTAATTAAAAGTCACAATGGCTAAACAGCCCATGTATAAGAACACTATACACTTGAACTCAGAAATAGGTCAATGAGAATAAATTCAGATTAACTACTGAATTTCATTAGGAAGTTTATAGAAAGAAAACTGTTCTCTCTTTCAAAATGGCCTTTAAGGAGCGCCTGGGTGACTCAGTTAGTTGGGTGGCCGACTTTGGCTCTGGTCATGATCTCAAGGTCCATGAGTCTGCGAGTTCAAGCCCCATATCAGGCTCTGTGCTGACAGCTTGATGCCTAGAGCCTGCTTTGAGTTCTGTGTCTCCCTCTCTCTCTCTGTACCTCTCCCACTTGCACTCTGTCTCTCTCTCTCAAAAATAAATAAACATTAAAAAAAAATTTTTTAATGGCCTTTAAAAGATATGTCTAAATCCTTAAATGTGTGGCATTTGATTAGAGGATTTAATGAAAAACATTATATTTGCAAATTTATATTCATTTGTTCTTAAGATATAATAAAGGAGAAGTTTACAGGAATCCTTACCTGCAATCCAATCATAGTAATTATCAGAGAACAATGCCAGAATAGATTAAATCACGAAAGAAAAAAAAGAAAAACCAGTCATTTTCCATACTGCTTACTGTACCCATAATTGAGATACTTTATACGTATATACATAGTTTACATTTTCATATCTGCAAGATTACACTGGCAAATTTAAAATGCTTATCTATGTACACAGGGAGTACTCAATGTCTGCTAAGTTGGGTTTTGGGAAAAATTAAGTATATTATATTTTATAATCACATGTTTAGAAACAAGGGGAACTAGGGAGTTATTCAACAAACAATAATAGAAACTAAGCAACATAGAAAATACATATCTAATGTTAAGGGAACAAAAAGATAATAGACTATCCATGACCTATGATGACACCTATCAACATGAATGCGTATGTGCGGTAGCCAGCATTCAAGATGGTCCCCAATCGTCCACCCCTCTTGGTTTTCATACCCTTGTAAAGTCCTTTCCTATAATGAATAGTGCTGACCTGAGAATAATACTGCACAAAAGATGGTGTAGGATTTCTAAGACTAAGTCACAAGGATTCTGCTTTACTCTCTCTTCAATCATTCTCTCTGGGAGAAGCGAACTGCCATGTCATGAAGACCCTCATGCAGCCCTATGGAGAATTCCACATAGCAGGGGATTTAAGGGCACCCTGTCAAGAGCCAGCATCAACTTGCCACCCATGTGAGTGAGCCATCTCGGAAGTGGAGTCTCCAGCCCAGTGCCAAGCCTTCAGATGGCTGACATCTTGACTGTAACCTCATGACAGACCCCGAGTGAGAACTGTCCAGCTAAGCCTCTCCCACATTCCTGACCCTTAGAAACAGAGTAAGATAATGTTTGCTGCTGTTTTAAGCCACTCAATTTTAGGATGATCTGTTACAATAGAGAACTAACAGAATATATATTTCAAAAGGCCATGTAATAATAACAGTATTAGGGTATGACTACAGAAGAGGACCAGAGGTTATTTCTTCCTCTACTTACCAAGCTTTCTATAAGGTTATTCACTTTCAAGGTTCAAATTTTTTCAAAAGCATACTCAATGTTCCTATCTCTAGTTGCTCCCACCACTTTCATTAGAAAAGTTCTACCCGAGTCATTCATTCATTCAGCAAATGCCTGCAAGGACCAGAAATCGAAACAGTCACAGTCCCTGACCTCAGGGAGCTTACATTCTAGTGGGAAAGACAGGCCTCACTCAAGATGTGTGCCAGAGCAGTCTGGGATTACAAATTGTGATATATAGTCCACTTTGCTGTAACATGCATGTGTTTCTGGAAGGCAAATTAATGCATAAGTGATTAGTAAATGAAAATATGATGTCAGGATAACACAAATATTTTGTTGATTCACAGGGGTTTTTCCTACACAAGAGGAGCCATGACATCCAGTGAATCGCAACCGTTCACAAGAAAAGAAAAAGCCCTCAGCACACTATAGCAGCAGCAGGAGCCCTTTCATTTGTATTTAATGAAACTTAAAAGCAAGCCCTCCACCAGGAGCTCCCCCCACCAGCTCTGTGCAGCTTTCAGCTTATGCCAGCTTAGCTGACTCTTGTACCAGCCTCACCACAGCCCCACTGGCTTAGAGCTTCATTTCTTCTGCGTTATCTTAGCACCTGCCGCCTCTGCTCTAATTAAAATATTGCTGGCATTTCACTCTACTTTTTTGCGTGTATTTTTAAGATCTACCATGAGAGCTTCCAGCTATATTGAGCTGGTATCAATTTTTTGTTCCCTCCCTGCTCTGGTTACAAAGCTGCCTAAGTGTTGAGTGGTTGGCCCCAACTCTGTTTTCTCCATAAGCTGTCTTATTTTTTGCACACAAAATGAGGTTTTTTAGGAATATACATATCATGGCATAGAAGGAATGCCTGCACTATTAAGGAAAATTTTACAGTTCTAGGAGACAGTGTAACAGAGGGCCTTGAACAATCTGGGAATGGCATCTACAAAGGTCTAAAGCCCAGAGACAGGTGGACACGAAGAGGCTTACAGACCCTTTCTCTTTCCCTGCCCCAAATACTTTGCCAGACCCCGGAAGCTATATTCACTTCAGAAGGCTTAAGCACTCCTTTGTCTGACCAGACTGTGGTGAGACGGTTGGGGGGAGTTGGGCCTAAAAGCGCTCCTCTGCCTGGGCTGAACCTTAGAGTCGATTGGGAAGCTTTTCACAAATACAGATATTCAGGCCCATCCTGATTTAATCGATCAGTGAGAGTCCTCAGTCCCGCTAGGTTTTAAAAGTTCCCCAGGTGAATTCAATGCGAAGCCAGGGCTAAGAACCACTAAACCAGCAATAATCAAAGGATTGGAGAATAGGTCTTAAGAAGAACTTAAAAAAACAAAAACCTGATATAATTTATGCATTTAAAAACTCTGCAATTGTAATTAGTCAATAAGACTAGCAAGGTACTGTATGTTTTTAACCATACTAGTTTTCCCCAATACAACGTATACAGATTTGTCTGAGAGCACAGGCAGGATGGGGAATAAGCAGAGCTGGAGTGTGAAGTCCAAGACCAAGGAGCGCTGATCTCCATCTCTGGGAGAGGCAGCGCATAGGGCTGGAACATAAGGGCTAGGAGCCTCAACTCCACTGGGGCGACAAAGTGGGGAGAAACGGGGGAGAGGGAGGCTCAGAGGAATTTCCAGGGGGATTTAGGTCAACTATTCAAAAGGAGTTCCTGATAGAGCATGCTACAATAGTAACACATACCATTTACAAACATGGCCATGTTTGGAACGTCAAAATAAAGGATAAAAAAAATGCACAGAGTGGTTTAAATCCAGTCCTATTATATGGAGGTAGAAAAGCAAGTTGCAACAAGTTCTCACACCTGGTGATCAGTCACAGGAAGGGATATTATGAAAATACAGATCCCTGAGTCCAATGTCACAGGTGTGGACTGGAATCTCCAGAGGCAGGAAATGATATATACCCAGCAAATATCAATAGTTGCTGCCATCTAGTCAGCATTTCCAGGGTGTCAGGCAGTCTCTTAAGCACTTTGTATGTTTCCTCTGATTTCCTGCAACGACCCTAATGGGTAACTGGGGCAGAGAAGTGAAATAACTTGTCCATGGCAAAGGGTGGATCCAGGTTCAAAGCCTGCAGACCTACATATAGTCTGTGCTCCTACCCACAACATTCTGCAGCCCCTAGAACACTTAGCCCACCCCCAACAAACCACGTGATTTTGAGGCTGCCAGGATTTGAGAAGTACTACACCATAATCTCTCAAAGTCTTTTTTTAGCCGTATCATGCTACAAAATCAGGCTCAAAATCAACAGTATCTTGCATTGTTGGGCTCTAAATCAAGTAGCATTATCTCCTTTATTATGAAGAATTTGCAATATGCTAAATGTACAGAAATAGTTTTCCCGTAGAAGATGGGCTTATGTCTAAGACTTCTGCCTTTGACAAAAATAGAAATTTTATATAACAGTTTCTTCTTGAACACACTTAGCAATTTGCTGTCTTATCAATTCTTCCCTGATAATATGTCTGCCTTTTCTTTTTCTATTCCTACTGCCATCATCCTAATCCGGACCCATATCTTTAAGACTTCCAGATTATTGCCATGTCATCTGGTTAACCTGGCCCCAATCTCTATTCAGCCAGATCCAAACAAATTCATCCTGTATACTGCCTTCCAGGCTAATTTCTTAAAATTTTCTTTCCTTTCTAGCCCATCACCCATTCACTTAGGAGTCCTCTAATGATTACACACTACCTATAGGATAAAACCCCACCCTTTAGCTTGGCATTCCTGGTCAGCAACCAACTGCCCCTTAACCAACTCGAACTTCTTTTTAAAAAAAATTAAACCATAATGCCTTATTTTTAAAGCCCAAATTCCTTCATCAAAACAAGAATTAAATAGATCTGAAAACCACATTTAGGATGAGAAAAATACTTAAATTGTGCGCTAATTCTTTAAATCCCTTTAGTGAGATTCAAACTATCTTACCGTTAAATGTTCAAACTTGGTACAGCCTCAGATGAGCTGCTTGCTAATACGTAAACGTTTTGCAGAGCACGTCGAAGGATGTGAACTTGGCTGAGCTCTTGCACCAGATCTTTCAGGTGATCTCAAAATTAGAGTTAATTGAGTTTCAGAGTGTACAATTACACCAAAACTGCCCCAAGGCCACAGGGAGGGGTCGGCCTGTTCTTAAGGCATGAATCTTTTATATAATCCACAAAACCAGTTCGCAAATCTTGAATAAGATTATTTTTACTTAAAAACATACAGTACTTTGCCAGGAAGAAAATGCATACATACTAAAATTACAAGCTAGGGCAATTTAACCATATATATTTTAGTCTTGATACATCTACTTCTTCATCTACTATAAGTTTAAAAAAAAAAAGAAACAAGTTGTTACTACGAAGGAGAACTGAGAAGAAAGGATCAAGTGTCTATGCTCTAATATCCATTTTCAGGTGGAGCTAATTTATTAGTCAGTTCCGAGGCTTCTCTGGAGCGCTTGTAAGAGGTCTCTGGTTACCCCAGAAGGGCTGAATGAAAGATGAAGGCAAAAAACACAACCCTCCATAAGGTGATAATCACTCTGGAGAGCGGAAACGGGGCAGGCAGGTGGATGAACATTTGAGAGAGTCAGAGAAACACAGGGCTGTTATTAGAGACCACGTTCTCTTCCTTTCCCCTTACTCAGTAGAGCTCAGCTACTGCTTTCTTAGTGCTTATGTGAGGTCCAAGTAATTCGTTCTGATATTTAATCCAAGGAATTCTCTATGTAATCTCTTTTAAAAGATTCAAAAAATATGCAAATAATTAATGAAGGAAAGAAATCCAGAAGAAAACCTCTCCATAGTCCAGTCTTTTGTAACAGACTCACAGAACAACTCCAGACCTGGAAGTACACGGGAGGGGAGAGAAAGCCTCTGGCAAAAAGCAGCATCCAGAAAGGAACTGAGAAGTCCAAGGGATTGAAGATTTTACCCAGTGCTTATTGTATCACCAACAAAGACACGAACTGCCTTGGAAGAGCTCTCCAATAACTAGATCGGAAAAAGAGTTACCAGGGAAATGCACCGATGCCTAGACACATCTTCTGTAATCAATGTTACCTCATTCGTAAAAATTATATACAGTTCAGAGTCTAAATTATAAGAAAAATTTCTTAAAGTTGCTACACAAGCAGTTACATTGGTTTTCAATATCGCTCATAACTACAGAATCCTATTCCTCACTGTCTGGGGCTACCTTTGCCAGTGGGGCCATTGAGGACGAATTTTTAAGGCCTCGCTGTTTATTTTCCTTTTCTCAAACAACCTGTTACAACCCCCCCTGGAAGAAGGCAATGTCTGCCTTCATTTGCTATTTAATTTTGCACAAAACAATCATGTTTTACCACGCCAGGGTCTGGCACTTGACATGATTCATTTCACTTTAATAGGAAAAACGCTGAGAAGCCAAAAGCAAGCTGACGTCAGGCACAGCTTTTCAGAGCACAAAATCCAGTCTCTGCTGGGACCAGTCCGCATCTCCTCCACACCACCTTTAGCTATCACTTCATCTTAACACCATCCAATAACTGGAATTCAAATGGCTCACTGATAAAGGCTACGTTTTATTCTTCTGCTTACGAATTCAGGAAAGCATGGAATGTAGTTTAGAAAGTTTTCCACCAGAAAAGTTAAAGTTTAAAAGTTTTGGTATATAAAATGCTTAATAGTCACATGGAAAACTTCTGATGTTAGATAACCAAGGGTTTGCAGTACATCAAAGCAAAAAGAATCTACAAAAATGCAATCCTGCCACCTTGTGGTACCCATTCAAAAGCACTTCACCACTTCGTACTTGAAAACAAATTTTGATTTTTTTTAATGTGCTTATTTCAAAAAACGTTAACCAAAATAATACAACAATTATTTTTAAATCTTAAATATTGATTTAATGTTCCCTGAAATATATTGAAATTTATTAAATTGTCAATGTTTGACTTAAAGAAATTGTTTCTAAGGTCAAAACTAAATTCTCTCTTCAAGTATGTATAAGAAGTAGAAATGCAATCGTGAACACTTAGAATTCTCAGCAAATATTTTGTAGCAATTATGGATCATGCTTTTCTTTTTTGGTAGTTAAAAACCATCATGTTATATAGATGGAACTGCAAAATTTTTACCGCCACGGACACAGCATTGTTTGATCAACTTTAAACTATGAAGTCAAAATATATGTAGTAAATTTCTCCAGTACCTTTAGTACATATATAATTCTTAAATTGTTCAGGCTCCTCAATGAGTGCAAATAAAGAATTAAGTTTCTTAACATCATGTTGACATAAATAAGGTTAGTTTTAAAATAGCGGATAAAAATGTGGGACCACTGACATTTTCAGAGCACCATCTAAAATAATTCATTCCTTTCAGAAAACTATTAAGTGAAAACTAGTCTCTTTTGACATATAAAGGGCTGGAAGTTTATTCTGTGAAAATCTGAACACAAATTACAGAAAAACATGACAGGGATATTAGGTTGAATCAGATGAAATTCTATTTACGTAGGTCAAAAACTGTTGAGTGTTGCTTATTGTAATAACTAACATTTTACTGACAGCTTCCTGTAAATGTGTGCTATGTACTTTACCTGATCTATCCTATTTAATAATCCTCATGTTAACCTTGTGAAGGAAGTACTATTATTATCCCCAGCTTACCAATAAGGTAAGAGGCTTAGAGGACACGTAACCTGCCATGAGTGGCAGGACCTGCCTGCTTCAGTTCCCCACCACCATACCCAACAGAATAGACATTTACATTGATAAAAATAGAGTATCTGCTAAAATGTTTCTGAAAAGATAATCAGATCTTTTGGCTAATTTTTTTTTTTTCTGTTAACGATGACTCTAGACAGCATTTATACCGTTGAAACTTTCAGGGAAGAGCCAAGGGCAACTACTGCCATTTTTGTGATCTGCAAACAGCATCATTTGAATTCACTTCTTTGACAGATGCTGGTCATCTCTTTTATCTCACAACCTCCTCTTTTTTCATATAAAGCAGGATTTTTTTTGCCGTGCATGCTGGTATTAACCCCTCAGATACTCATAACCACTGGCATATCTGATTTTTCTCTTCTCATCCATTCAAAAAATACCTGGTTTCATTCTTACCTGACAAAAAACATAAAGTCATAATCTATACCCTCAAAAAATCTGTATTTTAGTAAGAGAGACACAAAGAGATGGTCTACTGCTAAGTATTTCAAGATAAGTATGTAGAAAGTATAATGGAATTTGGGAACAAAGGCAGCTAACTTTGTTTTGAGGTTATCTATTTTTGCCCCTTCCTTCCATGTTCAAAATCATTCTCCAAATAAGCTCCACATTTAACTAGGCAGCTTTGCTAAGTGTTTGTAGTATAAAGTCTTATAATACAAGAGCTGAAATTAGCATTAATAAAAGAAGTTAAAAAACAAGTTTTATCAGGGATAGTGAAACTATCAAATATTAAGCAAATAAATATTTCCACCATGTTTTATCTTTTCTGTCCACAAGTCCGAATAATCCACCAAATGGCTACAGGAGAAACAAAGATATCAGTATTACCTATAAATTCTGTAAGTAAACTCAGAAAGATAGAAGATTAAAGAAAATTCAAGAAACAAATATTTGCAAGTCCATTTGCTTTAAATTCCATTGTTTTGACAAAAGCGCCCCCTTTTAAAGTTCTATCACAGCCCTTCCTTTACTCCTTTTCCCCTTTTAGCTTTCTTGATAAAATAAACAGCTTTTCTTAATTTTCTCCCTACACGTCCCTAAAATTGGACATAAACTTCTTTAGAAAACCTTCTTGCTTCAGACCAAGTCTATGATCAGATTTTAAATTACCAATAAAATATGATCTCAGTTTATTAAAAAGATTTCCAGTTAAAAAAAAAAAAGATTTCTAGTTAAATCTTTAATGAATATCTATTGCTTTTATGATGAAAACTATTTATGCTAATTCATCCAACAAGTATTTATTGAGCATACTTTACATGTACTAAACATATATAAAAAAGTATAAACTCAGGAGCTAAAAGACTGGGACCTATTCTCCTTAAGCAGCTACCTCTTGACTTCAATTTCTTCACTTGTAAAATAAGGATAAAAAGACTTGCCTTACCTCCCTCACAAGTCATGCCAAGGATCAAAATGAGACAATACATGTAAGAGCACTTACAGAGTATTAAGTTACTTTTAAAGCCAATCATAAGGAAGGCAGTTAATATCACAAAAAAAGGTAGGCAAATAAGATTACATAATGCTGTAACTGAGGTGAAATGTATCCTTTATAGCCAAAATAATTTCAACTAACCATTAATTTCAGTGGGATATTTATTTGTGAATCATAAGTTCTGTTTGGTTTCACAGAAGTGTCTTTTTAAAATCATCACAAGCCAGCTATAAAAACATTACACCTTAAACAATAACCTCCCACTGCCTATTTGTCGACAATTAAAATCTAAATTCTTTCAATGTTTTCTTTTTTAAAAAACACTCTTTCCAGGGCACCTGGGTGGACCAGTCGGTTAAGCATCTGACTTTGGCTCAGGTCATGATCTCATGGTGTGTTAGTTCAAGCCCCACAGTGGGCTTTGCACAGACAGTGCAGAGCCTGCTTGGATTCTCTCTCCCTCTCTCTCTGCCTCTCCCCTGCTTGTGTGCACTCTCTTTCTCTCTGAGTGAATAAATAAACTTTAAAAAAAAATTTAAAAAAAACAATCTTTCCATCTGCATCTGTATTATTATAAAAACAAATATTATTTGACCATTAGTAATCAGATATTAAATGATCTCTTAGCCCACTTAGTGCTCTAAAATAATGTGATGACTTTGTTAGAAAGTTTACAAATGTTTCAGGAACCCATTAATCAAAATAAATTAGAATTAATAAGTGAATCAATTTTTTACTAAAAATAATTAGATAAATTTGCCATCCCATGCAAGGGTTAATTTAGGAAAAAAGCTTATTTCTCCTTTAAGATTCAAGAATTTTCATTTATGCTAAGCTGAAAACTTCCCATTTGCAATTTCAGCTCTAAAATCAGTATCCTTTCTTCGAACCGTTAGTATTCATGAATCTACAGATTTAATCATAAGACTTAAAAGTTTATTTGTCCATTATCCTTTTGATTCACCTCCTTTTAAATAAAACTAATTATATAATCTATGTCTTTTGATGGTAAGCTAACTGCAAAATTCCTAGAAGTATTTTCTCTAATTTTAAGCCAGTTAACAGCTTATTTTGAAATTTAAATGGTTTTTAAAATGTAATTCTACATTAATTCTTAACTGAAAAAATTAATACCAACTACTCTCAAGTATCTTCCATTTACGTAGAACTGTGCAAGTGGATGGGTACTTTCACCAGATTCAAGTCAGTTTATTTCAGCTACAGAAACAGTAGATAAAAACAGTATACACATACGGGATATAGATATACTTATGAATATATACACATATGTGTGTATATACATCTATATACACACTAAAACAGGAAGTTAGAACTTGCCAGCTCTAAAAAACACTCACAAAAATTCATTTCAAAAGAACCATTGCAACGGCAGCTTTACACATACATTTAAAGACCTCTATTTTGAAAACATCCTGAAGGATGGCTGGCATCATTTTCAAGCATAGATAAATGAAGGTTAATATTTTCTGACAGAAAAACTCACTATAAAATTCTAAATCATCTACAATTTTAAGTCAACTCGTGATGGCTTCACTCGGAGAATGTAACAAATTAAAAAGTTGTTACCCAACTAAATTTTTAAAAGTCATAAACTAAAACAGGACTCTGTACAATTCGTCTCTGTTTGCACCTGAAGGCAAAAAATTCCTCCCTTCATAATCCCCAAATAATCTTCCAAGTGGTTTTTAAAAATAGCTTTTAAAATGTCTCAAGTGGGGGTGGGGACCCAAATGACTGAACTGAGCCTAATTTCACCCTCCAGGATGGGTACTGAGGAGCCAACCACCTTTCAAGGTAATACAGCCTGCGGAGGACCACAGGGGGGCAACTCCTTCCACAACTACTACTCACAGCAGGTCTAGCACTAGGCTACAGAGTGAGTTTCAAGATGGGCACACCATGGTGGCTCTCCCGGGGCCAACTGACACTCCTGTGGCCCCAGCACAGCAGGAGGGAGTCCCAAAGTTCCAGGGCCCCTCCAGGCAGTTTCTACTTAAAGGGGCAGTGGCCCCATTCATTTATAGTGATTCACTGCTTCAGAGAGAACAAAAATACTATGCATATAGTGATTTGCTAGGTTTCTGAGATTTAAAAGGACTTAGGAGATTTTCTTCAGGTTTTCTTAGCCTGTAACAAGTCAATAGCACATGGCCTCTATTGATCATTTCTCCTTGATCCAAAAAGGCAGAAGAATCTAGGAGGGGATTTTTCAGCTTTTGAAAATGTTTGTATGGGGAGAAAAAAAAAAACAATAATGAGGATTCGGGAATGGAAGGAAGAAGACTTGAGGAAGAGAAAGGGTAAAGGAAGGGATGAAGATAGGAAACAAGGAAGAGAGGCGGGGGGAAGGAGGGAGGGAGGATCAAGCAGACAAGCAAAGCAAAACTGAAACAAGCAGATAGCAAGGACTCAGAGAGAAACGGGAGTTGTCAGACAGCTTTCCTCTTCCCAAGAGGCCTCGAAGTATTTCCTGCAATTTGTGTCAAGGATATTTGTGTCCCATAAAAATACCATTGCACTGGAGCAGAGGTGGGGTCGGGGTGGGAAACACACAGTTGTTCATTTGTTTTTCTCCTGAACAGCCTGCAATGCTACTGCAGAAGGTAGAGAAAGACTGATAAAATCAAAGTAGAGGGAACTGACATCAAGGGTGCCTTGGATCGATCCCCATGTGGGGCTCTGTGCTGACAGTGAGGAGCCTGCTTTGGATTCTTTCTCTCTCTCCCTCCCTCTCTCTCTCTCTCTCTCTGCCCCTCCCCCAACTTGCTCACTCTCTCTTTCACAATAAATAAACATTAAATAAATTTTTAAAAGGTAAATGGCAATAATAAAAGCAAAATGATATAAATTTCATGAAACAGAAAATGTATGCAAGTAAATGTGCCAGTTCGATCTTTTTAAAGACAGCTTAAACTTTAGAAAATAAAGGAAAATGTGTAATAGAAAAATATGATACAAAGGAGTCAACATCACACAGACATCTTTTCTAATCATGAGATTAAAATGAACAATAACAAATACAGTATATATCAAAACTTCAGGATGCAACTAAAGTAACATGTAGGGAAAATGTACAATCTTGAGCATTAGAATAAAGGCTAAAGAATAGTGAGATAAGGCTTTATCAAGAAAACTGTGGGGGGGGGGGGGATCCCCAGCAAAGTAAGCCAAAATACAGGAAAAGAGATAATAAAAGTAACAGCAAAAGCTATTAAAACAGGAAACACACATGTAAGACCGAGGCCAAATATCGGCTCTGTGGAAGAGACTATAAAAATAAACCGTGAAACCTCCAGGATGGTAAAGAGGGAAGGCAGAGAGAAGCAATATTAGGAACGAAAAAGGCATATAACCGTAATTTAAAAGATACAGATTAAAAGAACTGTTAGAAAAATACAATCTACTGAAATAGTCTGATGAAGACCTATGAACTCTAATAGTCCTATATTGCCATGAAATAAAATTAGACCAACAGTGAAAAGTCTTCTCACAAACAAGATCTGCAGAGTTGACAGCTTCACCTGCGAGCCCTACGCGTCATGCAGTGACCCAGTCCAGCTGCCCCTGCAGTGGCTACGAGCAGGATCCACAACACAATCCGGCCAAAGTGGCGCCGCCCAGTGACCGCGACAGAACCTTAGCGGGTGGCCAGAAGAGAAGAAAATTGTAACGATACCATGTGTTTGACACCAGATAGCTGCGGGAACCCATGTGAGATACTCTTTTGGACTCCCCCAGAAATACTTAGGAGAGGGACAGTTACCCCACACTAGCAGGTGGAGGCCACTGCCACAGTCGGATTATGCAGTCATTAAAACTAATATTCTAAACAAATAATGTTTAAGTTATAAGGGATATGTAGTTGCTAAAAAAATAAATAAATAAATTGAAATGTGATTGTTGACAACATATGTATATCAGGTATTTTTACTCAAAGTCTATTTAACGTTGTGCTTTAACTATAGACAAACTGTAGAACTCATGTAAGTTATTTCCAAGAAAAAAATACATCAGAATTATGACAAAAGAGTAGTTCATTCTAAATCAGTCAAAAAATAAAAAATACTTGTGGTTTGCAGTACACTTAGAAAAATAAAATAGTTCTCTTCCTTTTGTTAATTATCATCTAATAAATGGTGCCAATATACAAAAACAGAAATAATGTGCTCTATTTTTAAAAAAATGGTGAGGATTATTCATAGACTGCATGATCTGACCCTTGGATTATCAAAAATAAATATCTTACACTTGAAGTCAATCTTTATTTTTAAAATCATAGTTAATTATGAGTCAAATTTTATGATTTTATGATTTCTCTATATTTAGTAATTAGGATTTATGTTTAAATAATATATTTAACAGGAAGATACTACCACTGCAAAAAATAAGAATTTTTTTAAGTTTATTTATTTATTTTGAGAGAGAGAGTGGGGTAGAGGCAGAGAGAGAAGGAGAGAGAATCCCAAGCAGGCTCTGCACTGTCAGCACAGAGCCCAATGCAAGCTTCGATCTCACGATGTGGGAGATCATGACCTGACCCGAAATCAAGAGTTGGATGCTTAACCGACTGAGCCATCCAGGCGCCCCAGAATTATTTTTTTTAAATACACATTCTCCATATATAATAATGGCTCCTTTCTGTCTCTGTCAGCAATGCACACCCTGCCATGTCCATGCCTTTTCCAGTTAATGCCATCGATCATTCTTTGGATCTCAATGTAAGTTCCTTCTTAAAGTGAGCCTTTCCTCAACCCTTAGACCCAGTGAGTTCTCCCTGTCAAACACTCTCATAGATCTAAAGACTACTGCTTCATATAATTTAATTACCTGTGTGATTAAAGGTAAGACAGCCTGACTCCCTTATTCCACGTGTGCTTTTTTCTCACTGTCCTATCCCCAGGGCCTGACACACTGCCTGTAAGTCAGATGTGTTTAAAAGAGAGAAAGGAGGGGCACTTGGGTGGCTCAGTCGGTTAAGTGTCTGACTTTGGCTCAGGTCATTATCTCCTGGTTCATGAGTTTGAGCCCCACAGGTTCATGAGTTCAAGCCCCACATCACTCTCACTGCTATCAGCACCGAGCCAGCTTTGGATCCTCTGTCTCCCTTGCTCTCTGCCCCTCCCCCGCTTACACTGTTTCTGTCTCTGTCTCTCTGAAAAATAAACATTAAGAAAAAACATTAAAGAGTAAAGAATAAACCATGGAGAAAATAGCAAGTATTTTCTTATTTTAAAGTAAAGTCCTTATGTAAAAGGTAAAATAATTTCACCAGATTCCTTGTGAACAAAACTTTTTTGAACTACTTTGAATTGCTTAATGCTTAAATAGTTAAATCACAACATTCTTTTGGAGATGCCAGAAGATTCCAGAAGTTAGAAGTTTGAAGATAGACTAAAATTTACTTTCATTTCAAATGTTTTCTGCACAAAAATATATAAAGAATAATATTACCACTACCGAACTACACACATTGTTCTAAGCAGTTTACATATCTATTATCTCTTGTAATCCCCACAATAATTTTACTTTATCACTTATTACCAGGAAAACCCATGCACAGAAAGACTAAGTAATATGCCCAAGTTCGAGGCATAAGTTAGTAACTCTTTGAGTCAGGCTGGGAATCTGGCAGCCTGGTGCCAGAATGTACATGCTCTATTGCCTCTACAAGAAACAAACAGGATTGCTCAAGTTTTGAAAAAAGTAATATAATGGGGTATTAATTTCTTCACATTTTTAACAACAATTCTTTATGTAATTAATATAAGGCAATGATAGTCAATGTATAACACATTCCAAAACATAAGCTAGCATCGAACCATTTATGGAAAACTCACGCTTAGTTTGTTTCCCACACTCCACCACGGTACCTAGTCCCTCCCGCTGTGCACACCACCCAGCAAGAGAGCCCAGTAGGCACGCACGGACACTAACAATCTTTATAAACAGCGCGAGGCAGGGACTCAGGCAGTGAACTACCAACAAGATCGATGAATATGTGCTATGTGTGTATACAGATTTTCAGTCAGGCCCTCCAACACCAAAGATTAAAGCCCCAAAACTATAGTGACCAAACAATATGGTACTGGCACAAAAACAGTCACAAAGATCAATGAGATGGAATAGAAAACCCAGAAATGAACCCACAACTGTATAGTCAATTAATCTTCGACAAAGCAGGAAAGAATATCCATTGGGGAAAAGTCTCTTCAGCAAATGGTGCTGGGAAACTTGGACAGGAACATGCAAAAGAATGAAACTGGACTGCTTTCTTACACCGAACACGAAAATAAATTCAAAATGGACTAAAGACCTAAATGTGAAACCCAAAACCATAAAAATCCTAGAAGAGATCATAGGCAATAACCTCTTTCTGGATACGTCTCCTGAGGCAAGGGAAACCAAAGCAAAAATAAAATAAACCATTGAGACTTCATCAAAATAAAAAGCTTCTGCACATAAAAGGAAATAATCAACAAAACTAAAAGGCAACCTAAGGAATGGGAGAAGAAATTTACAAATGACATATCTGATAGAGGGTTACTATCCAAAATATATAAAGAACTTATAAAACTCAATACCCCAAAAATGAATAATCCAATTAAAAAATAAGCAGAGGACATGAATAGACATTTTTCCAAAGAAGACATACAGATGGCCAACAGACACATGAAAAGATGCTCAGCATCACTCATCATCAGGGAAATACAAATCAAAACCACAATGAGATACCACCTCACACCTGTCAGAATGGCTAAAATCAACAATACATGAAACAACAGGTGTTGGCAAAGATGTGGAGAAAGGGGAGTCCTCTTGCACTGTTGGTGGGAACTCAAACTGGGGCAGCCACTCAGGAAAACAGTATGGAGGGTCCTCAGAAGCTTAAAAATAGAACTACCCCCTAGGACGCCTGGGTGGCTCAGTCAGTAAGGAGTCTGATTCTTGATCTCAGCTCAGGTCATAATCTCGCAATTTGTGAGATCGAGCCCTGTTTTGGGTTCTGCGCTGACAGCACAGACCCTACTTGGGATTCTCTCTCTCTCTCCCAAAATAAATAAATAAACTTTAAAAACAAAAATAGAACTACCCTATGATCCAGCAATTGCACTACTAGGTATTTACCCAAAGGATACAAAAATACTAATTCAATGGGATACATGCACCTCAATGTTTATAGCAGCACTTTCTACAGTAGCCAAATTATGAAAATAGCCCACGTGTCCATTGATGAATGGATAAAGATGTGGTATGTATGTATGTACACACACACACACACACACACACACACACACACTGGAATATTACTCAGCCATTAAAAAAAAATGGAATCTTGGGGCACCTGGGTGGCTCAGTTGGTTGAGCGTCTGACTTCGGCTCAGGTCATGATCTCCCAGTTAATGAGTTCAAGACCCACAGTGGGTCTGTCTGTGCTGACAGCTCAGAGCCTGGAGCCTGCTTTGGATTCTGTGTCTCCCTCTCTCTCTGCCCCTCCCCCACTCATGCTCTGTCTCTGTCTCAAAAATAAACATTTAAAAAATATATATAATCTTGATATTTGCAACAACATGGATGGAGCTAGAGTGTATTATGCTAAGCGAAGCAAGTCAGTCAGAGAAAGACAAATACATATAGTATTTCATATAAATTTCATCATTTGTGGAATTTAAGAACAAAACAAGCATAGGGAAAAAGAGAGAGAGACAGAGACAGACAGAGAGAGAGAGAGAGAGAGAGAGAGAGACAGAGAGGGAGAGAGAGAGAGAGGCAAACCAAGAAACAGACCCTTAACTACAGAGAACTGATGGTTAACCAGAGGGAAGGTGGGTGGGAGGATGAGTGAAATAGGTGATGGGGATTAAGGAGTGCACTTGTCATGATAAGCACTGGGTGTACAAATTGTAATTATAAAATGTAAGTGTTAAATTACTATTTTGTACCCTGAAACTAATATAACACTGTATGTTAACTACGGAATTTAAAATAAAAGCTTTAAAAAAAAAGAAATTAAGCCTTCTCGCTCTGCCATACATGGCTCCATAAGCAGTGCAATGGAACACCAGTAGACGAACCATAAATGAATGGAAAATACACCTAGGTATCTAGAATCAGCAACCCTAACCTTCAGTACATAGTCTAGTAACTCAAAGACTAGTTGAACAGTTTAAAAGAACGTTCATAAAGCCCCCTATGGCAAAGAAATATACTGTTTCTTAGGTCTTGCTAGAGAATTACACTTATCTATCATACAATTCTTAAAACATGATTCAGAGATTAAAAGTAACTAAATTAAAAGAGCAAGATGTTACCAGCCGAACGCAGTCTCATGAAGAGATAGTTTCAGCCTAATAAGAAAAATTAGATAGTAGCCATCATATGAGATAATTCCTCATCCCAATGCTGACCCTGAGTCATCAAGCCAGAATCATCTCAGAAGGTAAAAATAAGGTTAGAAGGTTACAGCAATTAGTTACCTAAAAATTTAAGTTTTGATTACCTTAATATTTCTCTTGATACTAAAACCATTGGAAAGCCCACCTACCTAAGTTGTTACCATTTAGAATTTGGGACACACTGTCCTCTCTCTTGTTATTTATTTAGGTCTGAAATGGACAAAGTCTACACCTCTAGACTGGTTCTGAAAATACTACTATGTAATGAGAACAATTTATTTCAATAATGACAACAAATGGAAGGCACAGTTATATACATTTAACAAAAATGTAACTAGCAAACCACGATTTGAGAGCATGTGATGAACAAAAATAATACTGAGAAATATTAAATAAGAAAAACTGGATCCATAATAGGACTAACAGAAAGGAAATCTGGACTTCATTTTTAAAAATGAAGGGATTAGAGTGTAGGAGTTCCAAAATGTATTGATGGCAGATTAAAAAAAAAAAACTTTCTTTTGAGAAACTTAAGAATAAGATCTTATAATATTTCACTTTAAAATAACATTAATTCAACATTCACTAATAGAGAATTTTTTTAAAGGAAGGTGAGAAGACCTATTGTTTTTGAGTGCTTGACTTTTTTCAGACAATAAAATGACTAGTTGGGCATTTACTACCATACAAAAATTATGGTAGATAGTTGGAACATAAAAATTTTAGTGAAAGAAACAGACACTAATCAAATAATTATGATACAATGAATCAAATTCCATCATAGATGAAAGAAATTAAGGCAGTAGTAATCCCAAGGCAGTTAAGGGAGAAGCAGGGGCACCTGGGTGGCTCAGTTGGTTGAGCATCTGACTCTTGGTTTCCTCTCAGGTCATGATCTCGTGGGTCACAGGATCAAGCCCCACATCTGGCTCTGAGCTGACAGTGCAGAGTCTACGTGGGATTCTCTCTCTTCCTCTCTCCCTGCCCCTCCCCTGCTCACACTCTCTCTCAAAATATATAAACATTAAAAAAATAAGGGAACAGCGGAGTTGAGGATGATGTGGGGGGGCTTATGATACAGAGTACAATCTTGTTACTGCTAACCATGGCAGAATATTGTTTGAAAGGAGTGAGAAACGAGGAGCCCAGTTTGGGTGCTACATACAAGTAAATACGTTCACAGGAAAATTGAGGGCAATCACGGTCAGCTCCAGAATTTCTATAAAGGAGTAGTTCAGGGGCAAAAAGGATTAGGAGACACTTCTTGAGGTTGAGTTTCCATACCAAATATACTACTTTTATCTAAGTTTTAATGTTTATTTACTTTTGAGACAGAGAGAGACAGAGCACAAGCAGGGGAGGGACAGAGAAAGGGAGACACAGAATCTGAAACAGGCTCTAGGCTCTGAACTGTCAGCAGAGCCCGACGCGGGGCTCAAACCCACAAAACGCGAGATCATGTCCTTAGCTGAAGTCGGACGCTCAACCGACTGAGCCACCCAGGCGCCCCAGATTTTGTTTTGTTCTTGCACAGATTGTATGTTTGCTTAGGGAAGCTTTAATGTGTTAACAGGTGATGGAGATTATGAGGGGCTAAAGCCCATGCCCTCTTCCCCTGGCACTGTAAGTCTCTGAATTCAGGTGCCATAGAGAAAACTCAGATGGAGGCACCAACCATCAGCATATGGGTGAGGTCCCTGGCATGCAGAGAAAACCTATAGAGTAAAAAGGAGGAAAGGCAAATGATAGACTCTAAAGAAACACCAACATTTCAGAGGGCTGGGAAGAAACCAACAAACAAACAGTAAATGAGACCAAAAAGGAGATTGTCCAGAGAGAGGAGACCAGGAGTAAATGGCACACTGGAGCCACGGGAAGAGGATGCGGGAAGTAACAGGCAACAGTGCCGAAGACAGAGGCCAAATAACTGAGGACTTGGGTGGGGCTGGCAGCTTATGCAAGAGTCAAAAATTAAACAGAACAGGACATGCTATATCCTGATGAAGCGAAGTCCCAGGGCACACAGGAAGGAATTAGTTATTTATAATGATACACAGAAATTTATGTTAGGATGTGATAAGAACACTAGTTTTAGTTAGCATCATAACTGTGATGCAGACTTTTCATTCGTTCACTCACACATTTGCCAGCACCTCCCAAGCTCAGGAACAACATTTTATCATTTACCACCACACACCCCTCATCCGTACCTTGCAGGCTGAATACACACCCAGCCTGGTTTCACTGAGCTGGTAGATAACATGTAATCAATAAATATTTCTAATGATCCATGAGTGGATTTTATCTTCTTTGTGTCCTCCTAAAATGCCCAAGGGGCCACAACTTCCATAATAATTATAAGGGCAACAACAACAACGATAATAAAGTTGGTAGGGGACTAGTAAGCCAGATCCAGTATAAAAAGTATTCCTTCTTTGAACTCCTAAAAAAAAATTTTTCTGTATAATTTAACAACAGCATACAAATATTATTGCATTAGTCAAATTAATTCAAAAAACTTCACATTATGGCCCATCTTCTCAGTTATACCCCTTGAGGATGTCACAATTTCCTTGCATCCTTCTCAACTCTTTCAAATATAAAGAGTGTTTAATATTTAATTTTAGCATGAGTAACAAAATTATAGAAATATGTACATGTTCATAAACTTGTAATAAGTTGTTACTGAAAGAGAATCAACGGTTATGTTCTGTGAGCCCACCAAATGTCAAGAACGACAGCTTTACATACACATTCTATCATTTAAGTCCTCAAAACAACCCATTTTTCAGATGAGGAAACTGAGCTTTTGGTTAAATAACTGCTGTAAGTTACATGGCTAGTAACTGACAGATCCAGGACCCAAAAGGCCTGTTCCTTCCACTTTACCATACTATCCTCTACTCTAAATGATGTGCAGAAACAGTAAACACTTTGAACATCCATATTCTTAAGTTACATATTTTATTCATACGTTATAGGTTTCAAAAAAAGGGATGAGTTACCAAAATTAAAATATATTTATTGAAACATTATATTTACTTCGAATACACAAGCAATAACAAAAGTAGTAACAATGACAATAATAATAGCAAGTAATATTTATTATTTTGTGCCAGAAGCTATGCTGAAGTGCTTTAGAAGGAGTATTCTGTTTATGCCTCACATAATCCCACAAGGGAGGTACTACTACTGATTCCCACCTACAAATGAGAAAACTGAGGCTCAGAGAAGTTAGGGTTAAACAGTCTCAAGATCACAAGTGGAACAAGTGATAAAGCCAGCATTTAAACTCAGGGAGTCTAACTTTGAAGCTCATACACTTAAGGAGTACATTATATCAACCTATTTTTGCAATATCCTTTTTTTTTTAAGTTTATTTATTTTTGAGAGAAAGCAAGTAGGGGCGGGGCAGAGAGAGAGAGAGAGAGAGAGAGAGAGAGAGAGAGAGAGAGAATCCCAAGCAGGCTCCATGCTGTCAGCACAGAGCATGATGTGGGGCTCGAACTCACGAACCATGAGATCATGATCTGAGCAGAAATCAACAGTCGGGCGTTTAACCAATTAAGTTACCCAGGTGCCCCTGCATTATCCTTTCTTAACAAATTGAACTCCAAGAAAATGACCACATTATTTAGACAAAGGTTTTCCTCTAAATTACCAACACACTTAATGCTGTGCTATGCAGATCTGGACATTAATTAAGTAATAAGCAACATATTGAGAAATAGTTTTCCAGAGTCTTTCAACTACAAATGGAACATTCAATTTAAATCCCGATTTTAATCCACCAGTCTTTTTGTAACAATAGTAAATCAATCAGCAAATTTTCAAACAAAAGTGTTACATGGAAAGCTACCATAATCGGCTAGCTTTATTTTTAAAATCCTGAACTGTCAGGAGTACAGTATAGGAAATTTGCCACTGTAACTTTGACAAGAATTATGAAGCAATATCTCCAAAAGTTGGTTAATCCTGAACACATATAGGATATCATTTGAATTTCCCAAAACATGCAGATTCCACAGAGTGGTCAACTAAGTGAGAATATCCCCAGAAATATGCAGGACTTAGAATATGGCAGTGGGAAAAATCCAAATATATACCAGGAAGTGCTTATTCTCACTCAACAGTAGATGGCGCTAAGACATCATATGCTATTAAAAAATAGCGGCCCATACTCTTCTAGAACATTTTTACCTACACAACCCTGGCTTAACCATAAGTTAAGTACTTAACTTACTTAACTATAAGTTAAATAAAATTTTATTTATATAAGAATCTATATAATTTAATTTCTAAACTATTAAAATCTAAACACACAGACCTCTTATATACAAATCTGGGCCTTTTTAAAAATGTATTACTTAAATACAAAATACAAGTTACAAGATTTGTTAACAAATACAAGCCATGCTGTCATGAAATCTGAAAAATTGAAAAAAGAATAAGAATGGGTAAAATACACTAAAATAAATAATAATTGAATGTTTTGAGGCTTGAGTAGGCTGTGAAATTGAAATAATTTCTACGGTCAACTACCGGTCAACTACTATATACATATTTTTACATATATATAGTTATTTTAATTAGTCTAGAAGAGAAAAATGCATAGTTATTTATTATTACTTGTCATGTTAGTCTAGGACAAGATTTGGGGTAAAGGAAGGCTGGGAGAGATCAGGGTTATTAAAAGTACCAGTGACACACATGATAATCGTATTTAATGATTGTGGCATAAGACAGCTATCTCAAATCCTAGAAGTAAATCTCATTATAGGCCTTTAAAGCAACACAGAATAATAGTACAGCAACATTAGTTACTTGGGAGGCTCTTTCACACACCTAACATTAAGCTACACAGGTAGTTCTCTAGGCTGTCTGCTGATCTGTATAAAGAGGATTGATTACTATAGGATATCTTAACTTAAATGACACTAGAATTATAGAATATACATGAGCATTTTTGTTTTGACTCCTAGCTTTAACACTTAAAGATACTATGACACCTTGGGAAGTCATTTAACATTCAAATCAATTTCTTCACTTATAAAATAGAAGGTGGGATTGTAGTAAGAACTAAAATATATATATATATTTTTTAATCTAAATATATATATATATTTTAATCTAAATATATATATACATATATATATATTTAGAGTATATCATTTGAGTGATACACAAAGATTCAGTGAATATTAGACTCCATCCCCTTCCTTTTGCCATATTAGAAAAGTAGTAAGAAGCAGGCAGAAATAATAGTATAAATCCATTTAAGCTGATGTAAATCAAAGCAACAGTTAAAAAATAAGATTTTAGAAGATAAATGCAGATAGACTGCCCTTTTACCACCAAGAACTAATAAAGTATGAGTTTTTGAAAAATGAGTGCTTAGTATAGGCAAGTAAAAACTCAAGGCCATAAACAATCATAGGCACTATAAATAGTGACTCTACCCATAAACCCAAATCATGACACATATATGTAAAGTTCTTTTAATCATATTTCCATTTTTAAATGTATAGCAATTCTACCAGTAACCTAATACAAATTTTGTACAACATTAAGAGGCTTCTTAGTAAGATGATTTTCATTAAGCCTGCACATAATAAATATCTGACTTCAAATTACATTTTTCATTAGCAAGACATTTCAAAAATGTTCTGCTTTTGCAGAAAAAAAACAATGACCAGGATAACTTTTCAACCTAGAATTAGGTACCCAAACCTTTCAAGAACTAGAGTAAAAAAAGACATTTTTCAGATAAACAGAAAATAAATTTACCACCATTTAACACTCACTAAAGTGACTTCCAAAAAATATTCTTTAGGAAGAAGAAAAAATGCTCCATTAAGAGGGGCTGAGTTATTGGGGCGCCTGGGTGGTTCAGTCGGTTAAGTATCCGACTGCGGCTCAGGGTCCAGGAGTTCAAGCCCCCTGTCGGGCTCTGTGTTTACAGCTCAGAGCCCGGAGCCTGCTTCAGATTCTGTGTCTCCCTCTCTCTCAAAAATAAATACACATTAATTAGAAAAAATAAAAAATAGATAAAGCAAGGAGCTTACAAAAAAAAAAAACAAAACGAGGGGGCTGAGTTATAAGAAAAAAGAGTAAATAAAGAAGCTGGTATACATGTAATTAAGCTAAACAAACATTGTCTACAGAAAATAATGTCAAACGTGTGAATTATGTAAAAATGAAATTAAAATTATGGACAATGATATCATGTAAATTGTGGGGAATGGGGAAGGTGATAATTAGTGTTAAAATGTGGTAAGGATTTTGTATTTTTTCTAGAAAAGGTGGGTTTTAAGATATTGATTAACCTTAGATTTTTGTTAAGTTGATTAAAAGAGTACAAGTAGAATGTATAGGTACCAAATAAGGGAGAGGGGGGATAGGAATGTCCCTTCCCTGACCCAAATCCTCTTGTACAGTATTTGTAAGAGACACCCCAAAATATGTAAATGCTAAAAGGCAGAAAATGGGGGGAAAAAGATATTATTAGCAATACCAACTGAAGATAGGTGGAATAACCTTGTTAAAATAAGACAAAAGAGAACTAGGCAAAAAGCACCACTAGGATTAAAAAGAATCATGACCTAACAGCTTCAATGCACCAGCAATGCTAAGCTCATATGTACTCATATATATATAAATATATAAAGCAAATTTTGATAGAACTATAAGGGAGAAAGGGTCAATCACCTTTCTCTAATATTGTTGGGTCAGGCAGATAAAATTAGATATAGATCTAAACAAAGAAATTTAAAAACTTGTCTTAATGGACACATAGAGAACACTTGACTTCATAATTAAAAAACAGACACAGTCTACAAGCATACAGGAAACCACCTAAAATGTTCACGTGCTCAACCATAAAGCAAGGCTAAAAAAAATTTCCAAGAATCAGTACCATACAATCAAGTTAGCAGCAATTCATTAATACAGAATTCACTAACAAAGTGATAAAATGTAAAAATGCCTACATTTGATGATTTCAAAACACACATTCACAATGGAAACTAAAGCACTTAAAATAAAAAGAAAATGCAGACTTGTAAGACATGCTGCCAAAATATTAGCTTGGGAGGAATTTTATAGCCTTAAATGCTTACAATGCTACTGAAGAAAATTTGAAAATTGGTGAACTAAAATTTCAACTTAGTATGACAGAATAGGAACAAGAATGAACCTTACAAATACAGAGAGAAGGAGATCACAAATATAAAAGCAAAAATTAACGAAATTTTAATGTTTATTAATTTTTGAGAGAGAGAGAGAGGGATTGAGTCAGAGCATGATCAGGGGAGGGACAGAGAGAGAAGGAGACACAGAATCCAGGGCAGGCTCCAGGCTCCAGGCTCTGAGCTGTCAGGGGGCGCGAACTCACGAGCCGTGAGAGCATGAGCTGAGCCAAAATCGTACACCTAACCAACTGAGCCACCCAGGCACCCCATAAGCAAAAATTAATGAAATTTTAACACAAGATACAACATCAAAGCCAAACTTGGCCCTTGGAAAAGACTATTAAAATAGGTAAAACTCTGAAAAGATTAACGAAGACAATGGGATGCAATATAAACAGTATCAGGAAAGAAAAGGGGATATAACCATAAATACAGAAAAAATTAAAATATAACAGAATACTATGAACTTTAAGACAACACTTAGAAATACCAGATCTAGAAGTTTTTACATGTAAAGTTCTACTTAACAGGCCAAATAACAGAATATAACACTCTTTCCTAAAAACTTTTTTATATATGAAATTCTTTACAGCTTATTTTAAGAGGCTACTAAAACCTTGAAACCAAAAGCAGAAAAGCACAGTTTGAGAGAAAAAAATCTCTCATTCTCATTCATTTTATGAACAGTGTAAGAATCCATAAAAACAAACAAAGAAAAATAATTCTAGTAATAAATACAAATACATCACAACCAGCTTAAGCTTATCCCAGCAATACAGGAGTGGTTTACCATTAGAAAATCTTTAAATTTTACTTATGGTCTTAATAGATTAATGGGAAAAAAAATCACCTAAAGAAACATTTAAAAACCTTAACAAAATTCCCAATTACTTACTACTTAATAAAACTATACTAAAAACATAAAGAAATTTCTTTTATGACACAGAAGATATCTACCAAAACCTACAGAACATAATCCTTCTTAGTGGTAAAATGTCAGAAGCATTTGTTTCAAAATTAAGAACAAGATAAATATGCCCAGTATCAGCACTCTCCTGGAAATTCTAGTCCTACATTGTCCAATATACTGGCCAGTAGCCACAAGTGGCCCTGAGCACTTGAAATATGGCTAGTCCAAATTAGGATGTGCTGTAAATGTGAAGTGCATGCCTGCTTGTAAAGATTCAGTACCAAAAAAGGTAAAATATCTCATTAATAATTTTTATACTGATTATATGCCGAAATAATATTGAGTAAAATAAAATAAAGCATATTATTAAAATTATTTTCACCTGTTTATATTTTTTAATATGACTACTAGAAAATTTTAAATTGCATGTGTTCACATTATGTTTCTATTGAACAAAAAGTAGAAAAAATAAATATTGATTGGAAAGGAAGAAACAAAGCTACCATTAATCTCAGATACTATGACTATCTACACAGTAAAACAAAATAACATACAGAGAATTTTAGACTCAATAAGAAGTTTTAGCAAGGTGGCTAATAATATTTCTATACATATCAACACATAAAAACTGTAATTTTCAAAAAGATGCCATTTACGAAAGCAACAGAAGTATAAAGGACCTTAAGTTTAATAAAAGATATGTAGAATCTTACTGAAATATATTAGAGACCCAAATAGAGGGAGAGATTCAGTATGATAAATCCCCAAACTAAGCTGTAGATTTACTGGTACTCCATCAAACTTCCAAAATGGCTTCATGAGGAACCATAATATTCATATGGAAGAGCGAAGACCCCATAATACCCATGGCATCCTAAAAAATAAAAAGGTGGAATGACTTACCCTCCCAAATACCAAAACTTTTAACAAAGCAATAGTATATTAAAAGAATAGATCAATGAAACAAAGAGCTTGTTTTCTGGAAGGACAAACAAAATAGATGAACTTTAGCTAGACTCCCCAAGAAAAAGAGAGAGAGAGAGGACTCAAATAAAATCAGAAATGAAAGAGGAGACATTACAACTGATAACACAGAAATACAAAGGATCACAAGAGACTACTATGAACAATTATATGTCAACAAATTGCACAACCTAGAAGAAATGGATAAATTCCTAGAAACATACTACCTTCCAAGACTGAACCATGAAAAAGTTGAAAATCTTAACATAACAATTACTAGGAAGGAGATTGAATCAGTAATCAAAAACCTGTGAACAAAAAGAAGTCCAGGACTACGTGGTAAATTGTACCAAACATTCAAAAAATTAGTATCAATCTTTTACAAACTTTTCCAAATAAACACAAAAGGCTGGAGCACTTCCAAACTCATTTTACAAGGCCAGCAGTACCCTGATACCAAAACCAGACAAGGACACTACAAGAAAAGAAAATTACTGGCCAGTATCCCTGATGAACATAAATGCAAACGTTCTCAGTGAAATATTAGAAAAGCAAATTCAATAATACATTAAAAGAATCATACCCCATGATCAAGTGGGATTTATTCCAGGGATGCCAGGATGGTTGAATATTCACAAATCAATCAAAGTGATATATACCACATTAACAAAATGAAGGATAAAAAACAGGATATATCAATAGATGCAAAAAAAGCATTTGATAAAAATTGAACACCCATTTATGATAAAAACTCTCAACAAAGTGGGCATAGAGGGAACACACCTCAACATATTAAAGACCATATATGATAAGCCCACAGCTAACATCATACTCAACAATGAAAAACTGAAAGCTTTTCCTCTAAGATCAGAAACAACGCAAGGATGCTCACTCCAGCCACTTTCATTCAACATAATATTGGAAGTCCTAGCCAAAATAATTAGGCAAGAAAAAGAAATACAAATAAGAAAGGAAGAAGTAAAATTATCACTATTTTAGATGACATCATCTTTTATACAGAAAATCTTAAGGATGACATAAAAAAAACTGTTAGAAGTAATCAGCAAATTCAGTTAAGTCGAAGAATGCAAAATCAGTATATAAAAATCTGTTGCATTTTTATACATAATAATAAATTATCAAAAAGAGAAAATTAAGAAAACAATCCCATTTACATGCATCAAAAAGAATAAAATACCTAGGAATAAATTTAACAGGGAGGTCAAAGACCTGTGCACTGAAAACTACAAGACATTCATGAGAGAAACTGAAGACAACATAAATAAATGGAAAGGTAATCAGTGCTCATGGGTTGGAAAAATTATTATTGTTAAAATGTCCAATCTATGGATTCAATGGAATACCTATCAAAATTGCAATGACATTTTTTCACAGAAATAGAACAAATAATCCTAAAATTTGTATGGAACCACAAAAGACCCAGGATAGCCAAAGCTATCTTGAGAAGAACAAAGCTGGGAAAAAAACCACATAATTCCTGATTTGAAATCAGTTACTATTGATAACTATAGGAATCAAAACAGTAAGGGTCGCCTGGGTGGCTCCGTAATCAGAACAGTATGATATTGGCATAAAAACAGACACATAGATCGACGGACCAGAACAAAGAGTCCAAATGGATGAAGGGGACGATGCTATGTACATACATACATAGCACTGTATGGTGACAGATGGTAGTTACACTTGTGGTGAGCAGAGCATAGTGTATAAACTTGTCAAATCACTACGTTGTGCACCTGAAACTAATGTAACACCATGTATCAACTATATTCACATAACAAATTTTTTAAATCGAAATAAAAACAAAAATAACAAATAAAAATAGATCCCAGAAATGAAACCATGCATTTATGCTCAATTAATTTATAACAAAAGAACCAAGAAGGTACATTGGAAAAAGGGCAGTCTCTTTAATAAATAGTGTTGGGAAAACTAAACGGTCATATGCAAAAGAATAAAACTGGACCACTATTTTATACCAGACACAAAAATTAATTCAAAATGGGTTAGACTTGAATATAAGACCTGAAACCTCAAAACTCCTAGAAGAAAATATAGGCCAACTCCTTGATGTTGGCCTTGGTGATGATTTTTCGGATTTGACACCAGAAGCAAGAGAATCAAAAACAATAATCAACAAATGGGGCTACAGCAAACCACAAAGCTTCTGCACAGCAAAGGAATGTTAATCAACAAAATGAAAAGGCAACATATGGAATGGGGAAAAATATTTGCTAATCATATATCTGATAGGGGGTTGATACCCAAAATATATAAAGAACTCCTACAACTCAACAGCAAAAATACAAACGATCCAATTAAAAAATGGGCAGAGGATCTGAACGGACATTTTTCCAAAGAAGACATACAGATGGCCAACAGGTATATATAAAGGTGCTCAACATCACTAATCACCATGAAAATTCAAATCAAAACCATAATGAGATATCACCTCACACCTGTTAGAATGGTTATTATCAAAAATACAAGAAATAACAAGTATTGGCCAAGATGTAGAGAAAAGAGAACACTTGTGCACTGTTGGTAGAAATGTAAACTGATACAGCCAATATGGAAAATAGTATGGAGGTTCCTCAAAAATTAAAACTAGAACTACCATATGATCCATCAATTCCACTACTGGGTATTTATCTGAAGGAAACGGAAAACACTAACTTGAAAAGATATCTGCACCCTCATGTTCATTACAGCATTATTCATGATAGCCAAGACATGGAAGCAACCTATCTATGTATCTGTTGGTAGATAAATGGGTAGAGGAAATGTGATTGATACACACACACACACACACACACACACACACACACACACACAAATATTATCAGCCATTAAAAAAGAAGGAAATTCTGCATTTGCAACAACATAAATGGACCTTGCAGTCATTATGCTAAATGAAATAAGTCAGATAAAAACAAATAGCACATGATCTCACTTAGTGTGTAATCTAAAAAAAAAAAAATTTTAAAACAACCAAACTCATAGATACAAAAAGCAGATTAGTGGTGATCAGAGACTGGGGTAGGGGGAGCAGAAAGCATTAGATAGATGAAGGAGGTCAAAAAGTATAAACTTCCAGTTATATAATAAATAAGTCCTGGGGATATAAGGAACAGCATGGTGACTATAGTTAATAATACTGTATATTTGAAAAGTTGCTAAGAGAGTAAATTGTAAAAGTTCTCTTCACAAGGAAAAAATTGTTATTATGTGGTGATGGGTATTAACTACACTTATTGTGACTATTCTGCAATATATACATATATCAAGTCATTATGTTATACACCTGAAACTAAGATAATGCTATGATGCCAATTATCATCTTAGCAACAAAAAAAACTTTCTAGCACTACAAAGAAGAGAAAGGATGGTCATTTCAAGTATTAATGCTGAGCCAATAAGCTGCCCCTTTAGGGAATAAAAAATTACTCTTAATCCCTATCTCATACAAAAAAAAATCAGATCAGATGCACTGTAGCTGTGAACGGTAAAACAGTTTCTAGGAAATAACACAAGAGAACCTTGGGAATGGACAAAGATTTCTTAAACAAGGTACAAAAGCATTAACTATAAAAGAAAAGATAAACAAATGAAAGTACATCAAAATTGGGAATTTATGTTTATTAAAAGACATCCATAAAAGAATGAAAATATAAGTCACACAGTGAGAGGAGATATTTGTAACATATCAAAGAGCTCATTTCAGGAACATTTAAGGAACCCCTCAAATCAGTAAGAATACGGGGAGCTTGGGTGGCTCAGTCGGTTAAGCGTCCGACTTCAGCTCAGGTCACTGATCTCGCGGTCCGTGAGCTCAAGCCCCGCGTCAGGCTATGGGCTGATGGCTCAGAGCCTGGAGCCTGCTTCCGATTCTGTGTCTCCCTCTCTCTCTGCCCCTCCCCCGTTCATGCTCTGTCTCTCTCTGTCTCAAAAATAAATAAACGTTAAAAAAAAAAATTAAAATCAGTAAGAATAAGCCAACCGGTTAGAAAAGTGGGCAAGACGGATGAACAAGCATTTACAAAACAATACAGCCAAATAACCTATGCTCAATCTCATTAGTAACAAGAGAAAGAAATGCAATATAAAACCACAATGAGGTATACTGCGCACCCATCAAGATGGCAAAAATGAGAAAGATTGACAAGTGGGTTTAAATCTAAGTGATGGGTAGGATGTGGAGAAACTGGAACACTCCTACAGAACCGGTAGGTGTGAAAATGGGTATAACCACTGTGGAAAACTGGCAATATTTACTAAAGATGAACATATACAAACCAACAAGCAGTATTTTTTTTTAGCAGTCTTATTCCTAGGAATATACTCAACAGAAATGCAAACATATGTGCATCAAAAGACATACACAAGAATAGCCACAGCTGCATTATTCATAAGAGTCTCCAAAATGGAAACAACCCAAATGTCTATCAGTAGACTAGAAGAATAGAATGTTATACAACAAAATACTATACAGCTTTGAAAATGAACAGACTCCTATTAAACAACATGAATGAATCTCACAAATAGAATACTGAGCAAAAAAATAAATAGAAGAGTATATAGTATATAATTTCATTTATATAAAGTTCAAAATGAATTAACGGATACTGTACTGTAAAAAGTCTGTAGAATAGGTACCTTCCGGGAAAAGAAGGAGAGCAGTAATTAGGAGGTAGTTTGAGAGGGGATTCTAGAATGCTGGTAATGTTCTGTTTGTTTTGTTTTGTTTTTTAATCTGGATGAAGGTTACACAGCCATTATTTTGTGATAATTCATCAGGTAATTTGTGTATTTTCTCACAACCTGAAGGATAGGTGCTTGCCTCTGCTTCACCTAACTCAGACTCTCTCAGGGTGAGAAAAGTGTCTAAGCACAGGGCATTCCTTGAAAACATTAAAAGGCAAATGAATAACCCACTGTTGTCTGAGGGGGAAGATAGAGCACACAAAAGAACAGGCTGAAAGCCTGGGGAGAGAGATGCTCTGGAAGAATTAATACACTGAAAAGCTACATGTAAACTGGGGAATTTAGAATGCCAAAGTACATGCCCAGGACAGGATGTAAGAAGACCCTAAACTCTCATCTCTGGCTGATCTTTAGGGTCAGTACAAGCAGGAGGAGAAGGTTAAGGGAGAACCATTAAGAACCTAAGCTTTGAAGGAGTGTCCCAACACAGAATCAACCTGCAAAGACTGAAAGAACTGAGGTTATCTGGGGGGAAGGGGGGTGCTCCACATGTTCAAGGAAATCTGTGCCAAAACATTAGATGACCACAAGCTAAGGAAACAGATACTTCAGAGATCACACAGGACGAAAATATAGAAATAAACCCTATTTTGGAAAGGATAGACTATGGAAAAGAATAGTCTCTTCAACAAATGGTGTTGCCACAACTGGATACCCACATACAAAAGAATAAAGTTAGACTCCCACTCGCACCATATACAAACTCACAATAGACCAACGATCAAGATACAAGAGCCAAAACTACAAAATTCTTAGAGCAAAACATAGAGCAAAATTTCATGACCTTGGTGATTCTTAGATACAACACCAAAAGCACAAACAACAAAAGAAAAAATAAACTGGACTTCATCAAAATTAAAAATTTTGTGGATCAAAGGACATTATCAAGAAAAGGTAACCTACAGACTGGAAGAAAACATTTCCAAAACATATATCTGATAATGGTCTAGTATATACATTACAGACCTTTAGGGTATATGCCTAAAAGTGGAATTAAGAAGATATACAGATAGCTAACAAGCACATGAAAGATGCTTAACATCATTAATCATTAGGGAAATGCAAATCACAACCACAATGAGCTACCAACTCATACCCATTAGGATGGCTGTAATTAAAGATTCAGAAAACAAGAATTGGTAAGGATGTGGAGAAATTAGAACCCTCAAAAATTGCTGGTGGGGACGCAAAATGGTACAGCCTCTGTGGAAAACAGTTTGGTGATTTCTCAAAAAATCAAACACAGAATTGCTATATGACTCAGCAATTCCACTCTTACATATATATGTCAAAAAGAACTGAAAACAGGTAACTCAAACAAATATTTGGACACAAATATTCATAGCAGCACTATTCACAAAAGGTAGAAACAACTAAATGTCAACAGATTAACAAATGCCAATAGACACACATGGAACATTATTCAGCCCTAAAAATGAATGCAATTCATAAATTCATAACATGAATTCACGAAAATGAATGAATGCTGTAAGGTAGACGAAGTTGGGAATCATTATGGTTAGTAAAAGAAGCCAGGCAAAAGAGACTACATATCGCATGCTGCCATTCATATGAAATATTCAGAATACATAAATCCATAGAAACAGAAAGCAGATGGGGGTTGCCAGGGTCTGGGGCAAGGGCAGATGGGGAATTGCTGCTTAATGGATATGGTGTTTTCTTTTGGACTGATGAAAATATTTTGGAACTTGATAACAAGTAGAGGTGACACAACACTGTGGATGTACTAAATACCACTGAATTGTACTTGTTAGAACAGTTAACTTCTGTTTAATTGAACTTCACCTCAATTTAAAATCAAAACAAAATAAAACCTATGGCCTGAATTAGAGAGCCAAAATTACATTCAACTCCATTTTTCCATCACCTCTCTGAGTCAAAGTAGATTCTACCTTCATTTCAGAATACAATTCTCTCCTCCACCCTTTCCTTGCCACACTGTTCCTGCCTTAATTCAGGCCTATCACTTCTCACCTACTACCTACAAAAGTGTCCCAGATGATCTAGTTGCCACCAATATTGTTCCCCATTTTTAATCCCTCCTCTAAGTTGCTGACAGATCCATCTTTCCAAAATGCAAATATCTCATCAATTTTCCTACTCAAAATCCTTATTTCCATATAGCTTTTAAGATAAAGTGAAGCTCCTTACCTTAGCCCCTTCCTACCCTTCTGGCCTCATTTCCTGTCATCCCCTCCATTATGAGAGGTCACGCTCTTCTACTTCAAAAATCTATATTGTTTAAAGGCTCTGTATTTCCTATAACTGGGAAATCCTTTTCCACGTGAGTAACTTCCCTCGATTACTCCCCAGCTCCCAATTCACTACTTTCACAGTATACCAAGCATTTATCAGAGAACTTAACACACTACAGTACAATTGGCTTACTTTCCTATAGACTAGATAATCCCCTTGTAGGCCATGAGAACAGGGGCCATGGCTTCATCATATTTTTATCGCAAGCACCTCCCTTGGTGAATATTCATCGAGTCAGTCATTTGCTCAGTCAAACATAAAATAATTCATAGATCTACTCCCCTTTTGCTACTTGGTCTTCATGGCTGACCAATACCTGAGAGAATAATTAGCAACTTGTTTGTGCAATATTTCTGCTAAACAATTCATCCTCAAACTAATTAAACAAGAGCTTCTTGATTAATGCATTTCGTACATGAAAGAATATTTGCTAATCCTTCTTATTAAAAACATTGTTCTAGGTCAATCTAAAGAAATGCAAATTTTCTTTTTTATGAAATAAGACTACAGTCAAGGTAAAAAAAATCCCTCACTTGGTTTTGAAATGAAAACCTAAGTATAAAAATTTAGCTAACTGTTCTCTCCATCACTGGAAATACAAAATCGATTTTGGTCTTTAGGACTTAGGCATATCATTATGCTCACTCGTATTCCATTTCATACCAATCCCCTCGTCACACTGCCCTGGGCCCTTAGGCTCCCTAAATCGTTTGGTTGGTATTAGATGATGTTCTAGAAACCAGATTCTTTCAGAAGATTCTTCATAGAAAATTTAAATTTCAAAGAAATTTTCAACTGTTTCTGCTGGGAACACTTGATATCTGAGAATGCTTTGCCAATCTGGATTTGAAGGTACCCAGGTAAACCCCAATAAGTAGAGATAGATCTTTAGACTGCCTTGATGACTAGAGGTAAACTGGTATTTTGAAATATCTAGAATTTATAAATACTTCCTTTAAAATAGTACTTTGATGACAAACTATAGTTATGTGATTTCATTGTCTATGGGGTAATTTTTACTCTAATAGTTCTAATTCAATCTAATTCTGCCCACATAATAACATCTATAGATTCCCAACACCTTAAAAAAAAAAAAAAAAAAAAAAAAGAGCGCCCCCCCCCCCCCCCATTATTAAGTTACTTATTTTTCTTACACTTAAGACTGATTTTTTCCTATGGCTATTTCTTCTGACCCAAAGCATGTTCTCCATTTTCATTGAGTTTATAAATTTACAGAAAAGACTTTGGGCAAACATTTTCTCAATGCCAACAATTGTTGCACTTTGCCTAATTAACTCATTTGTTTCATGTTTTACAGGGTTGGAATCCATAATTACTATTTCTGTCTCTACACTGGCTACTAGAAAGCTCTCAGCGAATTTATGGCCCATTTCTAAACTTCCTCATACGTAGAGTCTGAGTATTATTCTCATTCTGAGCTCCCTCTTCTTGTCAACCTCTCTCCTTCATCACAATATATATTTAATTTTATTTTGTCACGCTAGATAGATTTTTGTAAGCTGCATTTAACCCCTTCTGGAATAGATCCTAGAAAAACCACACATATGCACTTGACTAATTATCAGCCAGTCTGCTTCTGGGCTCCCAATGTTACAGGAGCCAGACATAATCAGACGTATTCCACAGCTGTTCCACAATTCCTGTGTTCATTCTTGGTTGATGACATATCCATTCCCACTATATATTTTTTTTCATTCTCTTAGAGCCATTATAATTTATCTACCAACAAGTAAGATATCTCTCCCTAAATTTCAGAGATGATAGAGCCAATCAATTAAATTCCCTCACTCTCCTCCCCACAGTCCACCTTAAAATTTCTGAATTAAAATCTCGACCAAAAAAAAAGAAAAGGCTCCCATCTGGGTTCTTAATGCTAAAACTTTCTCAATTTTTTTCTATGGCCTTACTTTATCTCCTATATTTAATGGCATCCTCTCTGCTGGCTCTTTCCTTCACCAAAGGTTTTGTAAAGAACATTTCACTCTCTGCCATTGTCATTTTGGGGGCAGTGCCAGAGGTTCCCAAGGTGGGACTGGAACAGATAAGGATTTGGAACTAGAAACTGGGAGTTGGTAAACCAACAGCAGGCAGTATGGAAAATTTAGTAGGTAAAAAACAGATAAAACCCAGGGTGCCTGGGTGGCTCAGGCACCAAGAGTCTGACTCTTGGTTTCAGCTCAGGTCATGATCTCACGGTTCATGACACTGAGCTTCACATGGGGCTCTGCACTGACAGCACAAAGTCTACTTGGGACTCTCCCTCTCCCTCTCTCTCTGCCCCTCCCCAGCTCGTTCATTCTTCACTCTCTCAATAAAGAAAGAAAGAAAGACAGAAAGAAAGAAAGAAAGAAAGAAAGAAAGAAAGAAAGAAAGAAAGTTAAAAATATTTACACACACACACACACACACACACAGATAAAACCCTGACAGGCAACAAGTAATAATTAGGCCAATGGTTGGTGCCAGAAATTTCAGCACACATTAACAGAGGCCCCAACAGATAGGGCACTGACGATGGCACACATGGGAGACAGTCCATCTCTGAGTTCCATGAACAGGCTGACATTTATCAAAGCAAGAACTCTACAAAGAGAAATAAAATATTCTAGGCGCGTGAATTAGGGTGAGAGATGAGGAACTAATGATGGGAACAGAGCAGTATACCAACTGTAAATACTGAGAGATAAAGCATCAGATTTGCACTGCCCCTCTTGCTGAATCTCCCAGTATTGAACTGGAATTCTTTAAATCCTCCCTACAGTCCGACTTGGTCCCAGAGGCTGGTCGGGGGGAAGGGGTGAGTGTACTAGTGGGAGTCCAATGGTAATTTTTACTCTAATAGTTCAAATTCAATCTAATTCTCCCCCATCTCCTGTGGGAGATGACAGAAAATGATCATCGAAGTGACACGTAGGATAAAATGCAGGGAAGAGGAACTCTAAATGTAGGAGGATGAGTTAGGAGTCTACTGTAGTAAAAACAACAAGGAACAACTTCTTCATAAGCATATCAACTGTATCAAAGCCATATCAGTTTACAAATATACTGAAACTGTGAGAGAGACGGTAAGTACTCACATGTGCACTGTGGGCTGATACTCCAGTGAAATGGCTCTCTCCCAATGTTACCAAAGATCCTTATACTCAACAGCCAATTTTTCATACTTAACCTATCTAAAATTGTGTTTATAGGACACTATTGATCAAACGAAATAAATGTTTCTCTTCAGCTTGCCTTTACATGCAACAACACAAAATTGTAGCCACAAAAACAAAGGTGTGTTAATTTACCTTTTTGGTATATGGTTAATTTCCATTTGCTATCTCTTGCTCACTAAAAATTTTTTATCTTAGTTTCAATGTATTTGTAAACTTACATGACTTTGATACACATAAGAAGGGGTTGTTGGTGTTTTTTTTTTTTTTTTTTTGATGCATAACCTTCCTTTCAAATGTTCCACGCTTTTCTGATTCATGACTAAGTTGTTGATTTTCCAGGTCCCATCTTGGTCCTAGCGATACAAAGTAATGGGATACTTGTTTGAGATGGAAAACACTTTCAGATAACCCTTAACTTCTCCCAGCCTGAAAAACTCTTTACCTCTGATTAAATACTCTTTTTCAGAGTCTAATACCAGCCAACACTTGCAAGCCCTGCTCCACATGATTCATTATATGGTAATGCATTTAGTCCTCGACCAGGGTTACTCCCTGGAATCACTGCACACAGAAAACTATCTGAGTAGCTGTTTTCTCAAATCTCCCAAGGATGGCTCATAACTGGTCCCATCCCAGATGCATAAAAAGAGAAGTCAAGTCATTACTTACAATAGATGCCTAAGGTCATTAAGGCTTTTTTTTTTTTCCTCAAGAAACCCCAGTTTTAGAAAGGCCACACACAAGTCAACAATCCTAGGGGATAAGTTATATTATCATCCCCATTTGACAGTTAACAGGCATAAACTAGTTACTTGATCAAGCTCACATAGTTAGTAAATGGTAGAGTCAGGACTCAAATCCAGCCAGTCTAACTCCAGAGTCCTTACTACTCAGTAAGTCCTACCCTGTTGCTCTGAATCCACTTAGTTCTTCCTCCATGTGTAGACTATGTCTTGTGACCTAATCCTTAAGGATTTGCTGTTTTTATAACTATTTCACATGCATACATTTTCTTCACAACAAAACTACAAGCTATTTAGCAAGGACCACAACAAACTTCCCTTGTATTCCCACAGCACTAGGTCCCCAAAAAGGTATACAGAATCTTCAATTGATTACTGCAACTGATAACAACAGCCATAAGAAATCAAGAAACAGTGAATTCAAATAGGCGAGATCAGATTACTTGATAGAAGTCTTGCTCGAGACAAAAACTATTATTGTCAATCATTACAGACACAGTAATAGGTGCATATTGAACATAATGAAATCTGAAGATAAAAAATATGAACAAGATTCATATAGCACAGACAATATCTACAATCAACAATTTTCAAGTTATCATGTCATTACTAATATGAAGGTTGCCATTTCAGCAATTCTACTTCCTGACAGTTTCTAACGCTCCCACACAGATACTCTATAAATTACAGGGGAAAAAACAGCAGGGGGCAGAGAGGTGACATATAAAAGTATCTAGAAACCTGTTGGGGCTCTTTTGGAATATACAAATCTAGATTAAAGTTAACACGGCAGAAGAGAAAGGAAGGAAATGATTTCCACCACAGCTGCAAGATGCCATACATAAATACCCTTAAATTTTCATATTACCATTGCTAATAAATCTGTAAATCACCTACTTGCCCAAGAATGTTCTTCAATTTTGCGCAGGGGGGAGGGGGGGGTCGACCTAGAATATAAAAATCATCTAGTATTTTCAACTCTAAAGCACAGAGAGTAGAGAAGTTTACAGCATGAACTCCCAGTGTTTCTACCCAAAGTTTAAAAAGACGAATGAAACAGTAACAGAGGTAAGACTTGGCAAGTGGATGAGCAGCTCATTCTACAGCTGGTGAATATTTCATTACAAGTATCCGATACCTTTCCTCCTTTTACTTAAACACTGATCCATTACAAAACCTAATTTTATAGATTCTTGAATACATCTATATTTTATTTTGACTAGCAATACTTAGAACACCTTAATATTTAAAAATATATTAAATAAATTCATGACAAAATTAAGAGACGATTAAATAATCTTAAGAGTATATTAACATAAAAAGATGGAAATTTAGTCTTAACTCTGTTAAATTCACAAGTTAATAAAACTACTATCATAAGTAATGATTACTCAGTGGGAACTTGAACTCCTAGTGGTTCTTTGTCCAATGCTTCAAACCCCCCCCATAAAACCTAGAGGAAAAAAAACACTTTACTTGGTATCCTCAAATAGAATAAAATATTAAAGTTTAAAAAATAATTTTACACTCTTAGAGCACTTAATCAGACTTCTGTTTACTGGTAAAAATTCAATTTTTCTCCTTGTGGAACAAGAAAAATTATATACTTAAGGGATATTTCTTCCCTTTTTCCCCATCTGAATCAAACACCACTCTATATTTCACCTGTGGTCTAATTTTAGAGCTATTTTTTTAATATTTATTTATTTTTGAGAGAGAGAACGAGCAGGGGGGAGCAGAGAGAGAGGGAGACACAGAATCCTAAGCAGGCTCCAGGCTCTGAGCTGTCAGCACAGAGCCCGATGCAGGGCTCCAACCCAAGAACCATGAGATCATGACCTGAGTGGAAGCTGAATGAATGCTCAACTGAGCTACCCAGGTGCCCCTGATTTTAGGGCTATTTAATCTCAAGCAGATTGATAAAACCAAATTAAATGTCTACCCCTATGATAATGTTTACCATTTCTTTAAACCATATGAATAAAACTGATGGAATGTCAAATATTTAAGCTTCAAACAATATTATCACAATTCCAACATATTAAAATTTAACATACAAGACTGACGGCAAACATTAGTCCTGCACATCTCTTACTCAATCCTAAGGAGGTACTCAAAAACTCCATTCAATATATTTTACAAAAGCCATAGGTATATGGAAGTTAAAAAATCCCAGAAGGGAGACTAAAACTAGTGTTTACAAAAGAAAACGATACGTAACTGCTAACGCTACTCTGGGAGGCTTTCACTTGGAAGGTCATCTCTACTGCATGCAAACTGTTGCCTACTGTAACTCTTAGGGTTTTGTTGTTGTTGTTATTTTAACTTAAAACACCAAAGCTTATGTTTTCAGTGTTTAAGTGCCCAAAGGTTTGCTATTCCATCATCTTTGTATAATTTTGTTTAAAATATACATTTTAAAACTACATGGTTGGGTTTTTTTCCAAACCATATAATTAAACAAGGAAACCGTATACTCTGCTATTAAATTATCCCAGAAAAACTCTGTGACCTCACTTTATGGCTGCTGAAACTACTCTGTACAAGTTTAAACAGCCTTATTTCAAAACCAAAAGTAGCTGTTGTTGGACAACTGGATTTTGCAATAAATTTCAATTTGATTCAATAAGTAGTTATTGAATGCCTACTATACAAAAGGTACCAGGATAGATTCTGTAGAGCATTGCAAATGAGAAGAAAACATTCTCCATTTTAGCAGCTTAGGGAATAGGATATTTTCTTAACATGTAAGGATAATAGCAAACATCTATATAGTACTAGGCAGTGTTTAAAATATCTATTAACTTATGCCTCACAACAGATCTGGGAGCTGGGTACTACTACTGCTCCCGATTTATAGGTGAGAAAAATGAGGCTCAGAGAGGTTAAGGAATCAGCTCAAGGTGCAGTAGTGAGAGGTGGGACTGAGATGTATGTGAATGTGGGCAGCGCAGCTCGGGTCCTTTCTTATAACCACTCTGCCCCTGGACTCAAGAAATGAATAAGGCAGGGTGTGGATGAGTGGCAGTTTTTTTTTTTTTAAACCGTCACCAAAAAAACAAACAAACCAACAAACAACACCTATCTTGAGTTTCCAAAAGCAGTTCACATCTAATCAGGCACAACTTAAAACGTGATCCCAGGACAGGTAAGTTTCAGGGGAAGAATGAAGTGGGAATTTTAGGTAAAAAGAGTACATAAGAGCAAGGAGCTAGGATGAAGTAAAATTATTAAAAGCATGAGTAAGTAGTCAGCTAGGACAATAGGAAGCAACTAAAGACTTCTAAGTTGAGTATTGAGAGGGAATTTTTAAATTTTTTTTAATGTTTATTTTTGAGAGAGAGAAAGAGAAAGGGAACGAGCAGGGGAGGGGCAGAGACAGGAGACAGAATCCAAAGCAGGCTCCAGGCTCTGGGCTGTCAGCACAGAGCCTGACGTGGGGCTCGAACCCACGAACAGTGAGATCATGACCTGAGCCAAAGTCGGCCACGTAACCAACTGAGCCACCCAGCCTCCCTGAGAACGAATGTTTTAATAAGACTAATTGCATGACTGGGATGGTTATTGGATGCCCCACGGTCCATATGGTGTCTCCCACAAACAGTCCAAAGAAGCAGTTATCACCTGGGGCTGTGGTGGTGATATATAGGAAAGTGGACACAAAGGTGACTAAGCTTTAGAGCAAAGATGATGGAAACGCCGGGGCAATCATTCATAGAAGCTACGCACTGAGAAGGAGCTCCAACAAAATCTGAGGCAAAGTTAGCTCCATAGAACAGGGAGATGGGAACAAGGCCCAAGGTTGAAGGTAAGGATTTGGAGTCCTCTGTAGAGTGTGGAGGTGAAGAACTATGGCAAATGCTTCAGCAGGAAGTTGACAGAAAGAAATAGAACTAAGGAGATGACTTTTACATACCCACACCCAGCTCAAGGGAGGGAGGGTAAATAACCAAGAAAGGAGATAAAACAGCAGAAAGAAAACTAGAGCAGTGCAGTGTCGAAATAAGTAAGGCTCAAAAGCAGTGCAAGAGCAACCTTAGCCAGGTTGAAGGAAAGGAATCAGAGCATCCGTTATCCTGAAGAACTAAGGATCTGAATCCTTTTCAACATTTTGCGCTCATAGTAAATACAGGATCTTAAAAACCTTACAAAGGCTAATCACACAGACACTGATGTTATCCCCTAAAGCCAACAAAAGAAAGTAACTTAAAGTATACAAAATACTACAGAACCGTAACTCCTCACCCTGGAGAAGATAACAGTATGCTGAAAGCAGAGAAAGCCACACTTACGGCTCCCTGTAATGTCAACTGTGTTCGATGTTAGGTAATTTAAAATACTATTTCCTATTGAAACAAAACTGTACTGTGGCGTGAAACAGAAGAGTCACAGGACTTCACAGAAGTTTCACACTTGCCTCAAGTCCCTGCCAGGTTGTCCCCCTAATTGTGTCCTGCCCTTGCCTTCATTCTCCCCAATTTTGATCGCTGTCCTCAGAGCCACAGGATTCAGCACAAGTAGATGGTTAACACAGAGGAAGGTATAAGGTGCCATCAGAGCACGTAAGAGGGGCCTTTTCCCAGGCGTGGGGAATCAGAGGCAGATTCCCAGAGCAACTACACAACCTTTAATTTGGGACACAAAAATAATAAATACCAAAAATGTGCATATAACTCTCTAATTTCATTTACACCCTGAAGTTATAATAGATTTGGAAGGAATTAACTAAAAAGCACGATGGTGACAAAATGGTGCTTGCATTTAAAAGAAACCGACAGATGCTTTGTTTTTTTATTTTGGTACTATTAATGACTGTACTTCCTGTTCTCCATATATAAAATAGGAATACGAGTATCTTTCTGAATTCACTATGTCCTTTATCATTAAAGCTCATTTAACCTCACAGGGATGTTCAATGATAGTTGACAGTGAATTCTTGAGATTTACTATATTTAGCCTGGGGTTAGTTAGCTTGGTTACAATAGGATATTAATGAACCCAGCACTCCAGATGCTCATTTGTTCTTATAAGTTTCACTTTTCCATGGAATAAACCTGGCCAGTTATCTTCAGTTGTGCCACAGATGGCCACAATATGTGCATTTAGTAATGAAAAGAAAGAGAGAAAATCAGTATAGCAGTGCCCCCGGGATAACAGAAACAGCTTCCCAACACATCACCCTGCTTCTATTCTTTTTCCTCTATAATCCAGTTCCCCAACCCAGCAGCCAGGATGATCTTTAAAAAAAAAAATTATATACACATATATATATATTAGACTGTTTCCAGCTCCCATTCACATCCTTTAATGGAGTACTAGTCTCAGTGCTGTAGGAATTTAGCTACCACAGGGCACTACAGTACCTGCCCCTGCTTACCCCTGCAATCCCATCTCATACCACGGTCCCCTGGCTCCTTGTGCCCAGCCACCCTGTGTCCCTTCAGTTTTCTGAATAAGTCACACTCCTCCCACCCCACACCCTGTGCCCTCCTCCCACCTTCCTGTGCCCTCTGCCAGCACATAAGGACACAGACAGACACAGAGACATATCCTCACAGACAAAATTTCTGAGTGAAGTAGTCAAAAAGAACAACGACAAACTGTGTAAATATCGCATGAGGCCCTGTGTGAGAAGACAAAATAGCAGATGAGCATCCATCGTGTAGAACAAAACAATAAGTTTAGGGAAAATGGACATGAATGCCAATAAGCCATAATATTGAATGAGGGACCCTAAATTATTAATAACAACCCAAGAGCCAATATAAACTGAAATCTCAACTATGGCACCCAGACAGTGTGATTCTATGCTTAGACAAACCAACAAATCTCCACAAAATTATTTTTAAAATATTAACCAAAATAATGGCTCACTAACGGTAGGAATGCCACAGGTAACACCGGTGAATCTCAAAGCCAACATTGTTATGCTGCAGGACTAATCAAAATGACCAAGAGGGTAGGGTGGTGGTGATGGTTGTCCCACAAAGTGAATGCACTTAATGCCACTGAACTGTACCCTTAAAAAGGGTTAAGATGGCAAATTTTATGTGATGGGTAGTTTACTATAGTTTTAAAAAAAGGAAGCGGGGAGGGGCGCCTGGGTGGCTCAGTCGGTTAAGCGACCGACTTCAGCTCAGGTCATGATCTCCATGAGTTCGAGCCCCGCGTCAGGCTCTGTGCTGACAGCTCAGAGCCTGGAGCCTGCTTCAGATTCTGTGTCTCCCTCTCTCTCTGACCCTCCCTCGTTCATGCTCTGTCTCTCTCTGTCTCAAAAATAAATAAACATTAAAAAAAAAAAAAAAAAAAAAAAAAGGAAGCGGGGAGGAGTAGGAAAGTTTTAATACACTTTTAAGACAAAAAACAAAACAAAAAAACAACTAGACCTCCTAGTCACGAAAATGATAAAAGCTAAGGATCTGATCTAAGTCTATTAAATCAGTAAGAATATGCAACCGTTCACTAAATTAGTTACTAGAACTAAAGGGGGAGAAGACCTCAAAAGAAGAAATGCAATTAGTTTTAACATGTTTATCATTAATAATCAAAGATTCACATTAAAACAAGGTACTATTTTTACCCATAAAATTAGAAAATTAGCAAATTTAGTAAAAGATAATATCCTGAGTACTCTCATATACTGCTAGTGCAAATATAGTCAAGGCCCTTCTGAAAAGCAATTTGCCAGTATTTATTAGGAGTCACAAAAGTGTGTGTACTCTTGCCCAGTAATTTTATATCTGTGAATTAACCCTAATGAAACAATCCTAAATGCATAAAAAGATGAATGAACAAACATGAATGTTCATTAAATCTCTATTTATAAGGAAACAGTGAAAAACATGAAATGAATGTCCGGCAATGAAAATAAGGAAACTCTGATTCAGCCACATAATGTTTTTATATAGCAAGTAAAAATATTTCTGAAGAACTTATGATAATGTGGGGAAACACTAAGTTAAAAAAAAAAAAAACTATGGAAATGTATGTGTAACCAGGTATAACTTCAAATATTTTCAAACAACTTGAACAAAAATCTATGCCCAAGATTTTTCTGTTTTTCTACAGGTGAGTATATGTCACTCTAATAGTTGGGGGGAGAAATAAGGTTAATGTAGCAACAAATTAGTTCAAATTTACATTTAGGAGGAGAGAATAAGGGAAATTATGAACTTCATAAAACATCCACCCATTTGTCTTATTTTCCACATTAAGCTACTGACACCCTCAGATCAGGAGATATATTGTATTTCTTGATCTCTAACATCTAGCACCTAATTAGTTGACATATAAGTAGGTGCTCAGTATAACAATCTAAAAACACCCACCCATCCAAATGACAGCGTTCCAAAAAGAAACACACACACACACACACACACACACACACACACACACACACTTTTTAAACATTCAGGAACCAGTTAAGCCAAAAAGCTGGGATTCTATGTAGTAGTATTTGATTGACTAAAAATAAATGCTACAAACAATAAATATCTTTTTTTCCCCCTAAATTCTAGAGAAAGTGGTAGAAATGGTTTTGTGATAAAAAAAAAAAATAGGTTTTAATTTGACTGCTGAAGGACTGATTAGGTTTGGTTAGGTAGCAACAAATTAAGAAGAAGCTGGGTAGCATTCAGGGAAGGAGAAACAGCCCAATCAAAGGCCGTTATGAGAATCTTCACATCCCTTAAATGCTGATGTTCCCAAAAGCTCTTCCTTGAACTCCCTGCTCTTATTTTACACACACTTCCTGGGTCATCACCTCTACTCCCTTATCTTTGTTTATCAACCTGAGGATAACAGCTTCCAAGTCAATCTCCTCATTTCAGAATTTTATCCCCATTTTCAGGCTCAAATTTGCATGCTCACTAGGCATCTCTACTTGGATATTTGTTTCAAACTCAACATGCTTACAAGTGATTTAGTCTTCCCTCTGAAAACCTGTTCCTCCTGTATTTCCTATTTCTGTGAGACAGAATCACTTTCCACCTAGAAAAACAAGTTATTCTTAATTTATCCCTTGCCTACACCCACATCCATCAATTAACGAGGCAGGAATTCCTAAGTCTATCTCAAATCTGTCTCTTCATTCCTATCTCTAAAGCCTCTGACCTAGTTCAGACCCACATTCGCTCTTGGCTACATCCTGAAATTGCCTCCTACTTGATTTTCTTGCCTCCAGTCCTGTCTCATGGATCCTCTTCAGGGATCAGCTGAAAAGTCACCTCCTCGGGCTGGCCTTCCCTGCTCTTCCAGACCAGGTTAGGTGTAACTGTGACCAATCACACAGTAATCCCCTACCTCACCTCTCCTCACACGTCTGAAATGTTCTGTAATGGCTGTCTCCCCTATTAAGTCAGCTCCTGCATGAGAGAAGGGACTGCCTCTCCCATACCATTTTGCTTTACTGCATGTAGGACTTAGTCTAAATGATTTACTGTAAAGGATCTAAAAGGTGATTGATAAATAGGAATCCCTGGGTTCTGTATCTTCAAACATGAACCTACTCACTTTTTCAAATATATATAGATGCTTTTTGTGATCAGTATAGTATCAATTCATTTCAATCTCACTGAAAGAAATGATGGGTTTTGTCAGATCTTTTCTTGTACCATATACAAAAAACACAAATATCGGTGACTTTCATCCTTGAAAACATGAAGATAAATGGATTAGGAACAGACTAACAAGACAGAATGAACTATTTAATAGAAAACACTCCTGAAATAATGTGAATTGACTAAAACAGAGATCAGCTTATAAAATCTGGTGGTTCTTTTTTTTCTTTTTCTTTTGATTCAGAATTTGCAACAACCATTGGAAATCCTAACAGCAAACAGAGGAGACATATCCAACTATATGTCACCATGGTGACATGCTGTCAGTGCTATGCTGAACCATGGTAGAGTATCTTTTCTCTACCACCTTCTCCTTCTAAGTTTGCTCTCAAAGTTAACTACTTAAGGTCTTTGCGGGGAGAGAACTCAGAAGACAAGTTACTTAAGTACGTATGGACAACACAGTTTTGAGTTTTGAGAGACAAACCTTGATAGTGACCTACACTAAACTCTAGCAAATGTAGTAGAAAAGTTGTGGAAAATTTCCTTTCTACATGTGGGTACCTATAGATCATTACAGGTTTGGTAACTCAATTAAGAAGAGAACTAAATACAGAAAAATGCTACCTTTCCTATTACTCATCTTTTGTTTACTGTCCTTAGATTCAAAACATTAAAGGATATTCTAATTAAACTCATGCTGAGTATGAGCTGATCATCTAAAGAAAATATACTCATTAAATGTTGTCAGATCAACAGGAGCTATCTGCAAAAAGATAAAGTTGGATCTACTTAGTGAACTAAAATAAACTCCAAAGGAGTCAAAGATGCATATAGAAAAAATGAAACTAATAGTTAAAGAAAATATAATTTCTTCATACCTTTGGAGGAGAGAGGTCTTTCTGACTCAAAATTTTAGTCATAAATGGAAACTTCGATGAATCTGATTCCATAAAAATCAAAAACCTCTGCAATGGCAATACACACACACACACACACACAAAATCAAAAAACAAATGTCAAACTGGGAAAAATACTGGCTACTCCCTCTTATCACAGAAGACTAACAGCAACAAAAACTCAACAGAAATGGGCAAAAAATATGAACTGGTAGTACATGGAAATAAATATGAAAAGCCTAAAGTTACTCATAAGAAATATGCAAATAAAAACTACTCCGAGATACAATTTTCACCTTACAGATGGGCAAAATCCAGAAATTCAATTGTATACTCTAAAGGCAAGCCAGGAGGGAAAAATGCACTCACTCTCACCCATTGCTAGTGGGAGCATAAATTGGCACAAATCTCATGGTTGGAAACTTGACAATTTTCCTCAAAATTACAAATACACTTTGATACTGCAAGTCTACTCTTGGGAATTTTACTTATGGATATAATTATGCAGATAGGAAATGACATATGTACAAGGTTACTCATCACAATATTAGCAAAAGAGGAAAAAACCTAAAAATACAGCAATTAGAGACTGGGTAAGTAAAATATGGTCCACCCATATAATGCAGTATTATGCAATTGTTTAAAAAAAAGAATGAGGAAATAGTCTATTTATTGTATGAAAAAAGGGACAAAACAGTGTGTATAATGTGCTACCTTTTGCATAAAGTTTTAAAAAGTGGAAAAAATAAGAATATAAATTCTGAATTGCTTTAATATGTATATAGAATGTCTGAAAGAACAATAAAGAACTTAATAGTGGCTGCTTAGAGCTGCGTAAGGAAGGTAGATACCACTGGGTGAATATGGAACAGAGATAAGAGCAATACTTCGCAATATGTACTATTTTTAAACCTATTAAAAATCTGTAAAATAAACAAAGCTTCTTCATTTCAAATGAGCAATAATTTCACAGAGGGGAAAAATAAGGATATCGGTATGAATAAAATCCTACGAATACTATATGAATAAAATATAAAATATAAGTATATATATTTATATATGTAAATATGTATATGTGTAAATATGTATATGTGTAAATATATGTGTAAATATGTATATATGTAAATATGTAAATATATAAATATATAATATAAAATAAAATACCTATGTATACTATATGAATAAATCAATGTATACTATTTCTGAGAGCAGATAAACCTCTTCATGTTGCCTTCTATAGTACTTTGAAAGGAATGGTTGAAACTGAAATGAAGTTGATTTTAATATAAACATAATCCCATTTTCCAAAAGTAGTTTCTAAATGTTTTAGCTAAGCTGTGTTATCCTAGAGTATCCTAGAGTAATGTGTTACTTTACCTGCAGAACAACAGTATCCACACTATTAAAAAAAAAAAAAAAAAAGGTTTTAAGATGCTCAACATCACTCTTCATCAGGGAAATACAAATCAAAACCACAATGCGATACCACCGCACACCTGTCTGAATGGCTAATATTAACAACTCAGGCAACAACAGATGTTGGTGAGGATGTGAAGAAAGAGGAACACTTTTGCACTGCTGGTGGGAATGCAAACTGGTGCAGCCACTCTGGAAAACAGTATGGAGCTTCCTCAAAAAATTAAAAATAGAACCACCCTATGACCCAGTAATTGTGCTACTAGGTAAATCCAACGGATACAAAAATGCTGATTCAAAGGGGCACATGCACCCCAATGTTTATAGCAGCACTATTGACAATAGCCAAAGTATGGAAAGACCCCAAATGTCCATCAAAGGATAAATGGATACGGAAGATGTGACACACACACACACACACACACACACACACACACACACACACAATGGAGTATTACTTGGCGACCAAAAAGAATGAAATCTGCCCATTTGCAACAACACGGGTGGAACTAGAATGTATTATGCTATGTGAAATAAATCAGAGAAAGACATATCATATGATTTCACTCATATGTGGAATTTAAGAAACAAAACAGGAACATAGGGGAAGGGAAGGAAAGATAAGATAAAAACAGAGAGGGAGACAAACTATAAGAGACTCTTAACTACAGACAACAAACAGAGAGTTGCTGGTGGGGTGTTGGGTGGGAGGAAGGGCTAAATGGGTGATGGGCATTAAGGAAGACACTTGTTGGGAGGATGACTGGGTGTTATATGTAAGTGATGATGAATCATTAAATTCTTCTCCTGAAATCATAATTACACTATATGTAAACTAACTTGGATTTAAATAAAAAAATAAAAATAAAAGTTATCTTGTTGGGGGGCCTGGGTGGCTCAGTCAGTTAAGCCTCTGACTCTTGGTTTCCACTCAGGTCATAATCTCATGGTTTGTGAGTTCAAGCCATGGTTTGTGGGTTCAAGTCCCACGTCGAGTGCCACCACCAGAGCCTGCTTGGGATTTCTGTCTTCCTCTCTCTCTGCACCTCCCCAACTCACACTCTCTCTCAAAATAAACTTAAAAAAAAAAAAAAGTTTTCTTGTTAAACATCATTAACGTGCTTGGGAATCTGGGGGCACTAGAAATTGATGCTGAATGATGAGGGGCACTCCCTCTTCCTGTTTCCCCTCCACTATGGGTGACTTCTTTCTTAATTCTGATGACTCTACTTAAAACAAAACAAAACACCTCTTAATAATCTGAGTCTCTTGATAAAAGTTCCTGAAGGCATGGATTCAGGCTCCAAATGGTAACATGGGTATCACATAATGGAAACTAGCTATGTAGCCAGTCGACAGAAAAACCTAGGACATCCCAATGCATCAGACACACCTAGGTCACCTTCAAAATATATCCAGTAACTGCATTATACCAGTAATGAAACACTCTTCCTTACTTATAATGAGAAGAATTAATATTGCAAGTGACATACTATTTATGTTTGTTAAATGCAGCAAAATGTAGAAAGGGACACCTTAAAAAACACCGCATCAAAAGTACACTAAATAGAAAAGATGAAATCCAGGCACTTGAAATTTCTCCCCTCAAAGACAGGATTTTAAAAGTCAAGTTTTGCCTCTATAATTCCCTTCCTTCTCCCTTCTATTTCTGGAAACAGCAACACTATTAACAACAGGAGCTTCTTAAAAGCAAACATAAGACATTTCAGCAAAAGCAGATTGGTTACTACTAATGAAGAAAGGGACAGCAGTCATTTCCCCAGATCTTTCCAGTTGTCAGTCACCCTTCTTCCTTCTACCTCCTGATCTCTTAGCTCTAGAACATGGCACCAATTCTAAAAAAGCAATCTAGAATTACAGCTATGTGATCTAGCATGCTCTCCCTGGTCAGAGATCAACAAAGTGTTTATATACACACACATATACGAAGTGTATGTATGCACGTTTGTGGGTATTCACAAATAAATATAGGTATATATATAATTACTTCCTCCTAAAATATTAGTAAGAGTTGTAGAAAAATTAAGTGAGCATAAATTAGAAAATTTCTCGGAAAAAATTATTAGCCCCTACAATTTCTAAGTCACATCGATAACAGAAAGCAATCATTAAATTTTCAAAGTCAAAATGTGTGGGAACATTATTCCTTTTCATCTATCAAAACCTGAGCATTTTAAAGTATTTTCCAGCATAATACTCTTACTTTAAATGTTCACAAATTAGGTAAATCAAGAATACGTCATGTTCAAAAGTTTCCGTGAAAAAAGTTAAAAGTCTCCAGAAGAAAATGAATATGCGATTTCAAAGTGGAGGTAAACAAATTACATATGTAAATCCACAAAGAGTATTTCTAATAAACAAATTGTCTCATCCCCCTAAAAAGGGTAAAGTTAAAAACAGATTGCTTACTTTATTCATACAGTCCTAGTTATAGTAGCATGGATATAGGTTATCACTTTCATCAAACTTTGTTTTAATATTTGCCTAAGATTGCACGGTGGTTTAATTCAGAAGGTTTGATACCCTCGGAAATTTAAAAAATTTAAGGAAATTTAAGGTGATGGAAAAATTGTGAACCGTTTCATAAGGCTGGAATTTTAAATGACATGCGAATTATTTTAATTTTCAAGGGCTATGAAAAAGAGGTTTTTTTAACCATAGTCTAAACCAGTAAATTTCAAATTAGAGGGTAAAAGACCATCTATTTGGTGCAGGAAAAACCCTTAAATTTTTTCTTAAATCAAAAACTTCAGAAAGATGCTGCACCCTGCTGATATTTAGCATGCAAACTGACACTGCATACTTAGTCTATCCCTGGGTCAGATGGTCTCCATCAACTACAAAGTCCAAGGTGTGTTCCACACAAGGCTTCCTCAGTGGCAGTGCTACAAAGGTACAGGAATTTCAGTATTCCTTCGACTCTTTCTTGTCATTTTCCATGTTTTAAATTCTACTGAGGTTTATGGGCATCTGATTAAATGAGTTATTTTATATTGTTTTAAACAAAATAACCCACACCAAATGGAGAAAAGGCTTTGCTATATTCCTGCGAAGAAATTTAGAATTGGAATGATACTAACAATGCAAACACAAGCACATAAAAGGAAAATGGTAGAGCCAAAACACTTCTCCCAGCATGAACACCTTATTCACCACACCAGTTGATAAATGCAATCACGCTAATCAGATCTATGAAAAAAGAACCTGCAAAACTATCAAGAATTCCACATGAAATATAGATTTGTACCCACTACCAAAACCAACAATCACAGTCCTAATAAGAATATACTGTGCTATAATTTAAGAGAATAGGAATCACTAACAAGACTTCTAAAACTTAAACATCCAGAACATAAAGACAAACATCTGTATTTTTTAAAGACCCGTTTAAAGCCATGCAATACTCAACCCAATTCTTTCAACATTTTACAGCACTCATTAAACAGTCCTAACAAATAAAGTTATGTTACATGGGAAAGACTTGCTGTTCCTCCTATGGTAAAATGGGTAAAGGATTAAAAAGAAAAAAAAGCATAGTGACAAAATGCAATCCTTAATCAGTAAATATTATCGGAAGAATTATAGGAAAAATTGCTTAATATATGAAGAAAGAAGGACTGGAGCAAATTATATAGTAGGAAATGTTGGATAGACGATAAAAGACACACACCTTACATGTCTCAGACTATGGTACTTGCTAGATTCCACTTTTAAAATAAAACATTTTGTATGTATATGTTAAGAATTCAAGAAAAGTTTTACTGGATAACATGTAATCTCAATAGCAAATTTTTTCTTTAATAAATCGTGTGTGTGTAACTTCTGATGGAACAGCTGTTTTAACTAGAAAAGGGATTCTCAGACAAATTTACAAAGACAGCAACTCAGGTGAAAATCACTCAACCAGTCACAGGCAAGCTACTGCAGCAAAAATGCTGAAATAAGAAGTGTGCACTTAATGTTCCAGGGTTATCATCTGTGTGGTTAATTTAAAAAAAAAAAAAAAGGACCTTTAAAATGAAGAATCATTAGGATATTTCATGAGATAGGGAACAGCTAAAAATTATTTTATTTTCCCCTATACAGTCCACTAGTTATCTATCATAAAGAACTTAGGAGTTGTTAAACTTAAGAGATGGACTATGGACTTCTCTTTCACAGAAATAAAAACATTCAAAATTTGCTGACCTTTTTTGTAATGACAAAGCAGAATCTTCAAAACAATAAACACACCACACCCGTACCTTCAATGTAAAGGGAATGTTATTAACAGTTCATGAGACGGTGACTGCTTTTCTACAGTAACTTCCTATGAGAAAGGAATTTTAAAGACAAATGTTTTTAGAATATCCCCATCATTTTGTGACTTGTACTGAAATGTTGAGAGTAATCTAAAAACAAACAAACAAAAACTCTCAGATCTGCACACTCAAAATATATACTTACATTAGGGGTGAGCCAAAAAAAAAAAATACTTAGGAGTTATTGAGGTGAGCAATAAAAAAACAATTTATGTAACAAATTTGGTCCTTTTCCTAATCAGGAAGCCAAAATTAAATAGAAAATAAGATGATGCTCAAAAGCATAGCCAATAAATAGTACTCCATTTTTCACTGAAAATTTATAAGTTTACAATCTACATATAAATACCTTCCTTCCTAGTAGAGCCTGCATGTCATATAATACATCTCCAAGAATTCAAAAGAGGTGTTGAATCTTCTAGCATAACCTCTTCTTCATTACAGGTAACCTGACATTTTTAGTGGACTCAGTGGAAAAGGCAATGAAAATTTTCCAATGCTGATATATACTACAGACCTATTAAGAAACTATACTATGTGAAGATAAATTAATACATTTAAACACAGGTTTGGAATTTAGACTACTTAATTAGAAAATGTGCATAAAATGTCCTTATTCAGACTGTCCTATAGTCACCACCAACACAAAGAGTTCAGAGGACAAAGGTGACTGCCAGAAGGTGATTATTGATTTTTGTTTTTAATGCACTGAATTTTACAACTAAAATACCATGGCTCTAGTTTATATGAAAATTGGAAGTGGAGCTAATTATTTTTAGAAATCTGATAGCCATTACAAGATTGTTTTTAATGACTTTCCAAAGACATTATTAAAAAAACACGAGTTCATTAAGTCACATTTTCCATGAAGAAAAAAAGGGCTTATATTAGAAAATGTACAGAATCCTACCAACTTAGAAAAAAAGACTACATACTTAAAATGTTTAAATAAAAACTGCTTATGAAAAAGTTACTGAGTCCTTATAATTAAAACTTTAAAATTCTAGGAAGTACTTAACAAGCTATTTTACACAGATACATTTTAATCAGTGTGATAATAGTGCCTGACTTTTAACTGTTAAATAAATATCAAGGTTATTATCTGCTTTCAAAGGACTACTACAAATTTTACTGAGGAAATAAATGCAGTTCTACCTTTAGCAAAGGAGCATTTCATACGTTTCTAAGATGCCAAAGGTAATTAGTTCTCTATTAATTCAAACATATCCATTTCGCAAAATGAACTTATCAGTACCTCAGCAAGAAGAAAAAAGTTCTATACTTCAGTGTACTTTTCACTCTACAAAAGGACATGTACAACCAATCTGACTGGATGGGAATAGTCTGTTGTCCACCAATATGCTTTGGCACCACCCAATTTTGAGAATAAAAATGCACACTAAGCTCAAAACTGCCACCAACTCTTCTAAAGAATACGAAGCAATTCAAGCAAGAAAAACAAAAAGAGCTAGAATGTACGTTATTTCAAAACAATGACTCACAGTTAATGAGTATCTTAAGTGATTGCAAAAGACTGAAGTGATTAGTTTATTCCCTTGCTACCAAATGCCAGGTTGCCAGGAGTGTTTATTATTTAGAACCTAGGAAAACAGCCCCTAAAATTACAGAAAGGTTTTTTGATAGATTTTTTAAACTTTCCTTTGAGAACATCCAATGTTAAGTGGCAAACTGAGTCTTTCCATGATACATTTCTCTAATTGAAGAATAAACTGAATCAAGATAAAAAATTAAATCTGTTATGGAAACGACCTTTTCAACCTCCTATAGGAATAGTGCAGAGGAGAGGTCCTTAAGCGAGGAATGAAAACACAAATGCTGACAGTGGTTAATCTCCCTGTAAGAAACAAAAGCATGAGGAAAAAAAGAAAGGATAAATTAATGAAATGAAGAGCTAGCTAAACAAACAAGCAATGATTCACTACACATCACCCTAAATTTAAAAATTCTTGTGATGTTCTTAAACTAAAATTATCACTAAATATCCCTTCCCAGATACAATCACAAGTCAGAATCATTTGAGAGTTCAGAAAGTCATCAAACCTATACTTAAAGCCAAATCACAACTACCTTGAATATTTATCTTTAAAGTCAGAAACAAATCTAATGTTTTTTTGGAAGGCCTGAAGAGTGGAACCACTGTTAAGTGCCAATTATTTTCATAATGTATCAGAATCTAGAAATAGATTCCAGAATTTTTTTCCTTCAATAACATTTATTTTACCATCATAGAAACGTAGGGGGCTGGGAGAAAATGTTACAATTCAAGTTAATTCAGCTTTTATAGGAAATTCTTTCGATAATATTGTAAGCTTATCTTTCATTAGATTACTTTCTTTTTCCTTAGTGAAGGAAAAATAAAATTGGTATCTTAAGAATCAATGAATGATGGGTATAAGCCAATTAACTGTGCTAAGCACTGGCAAATGATAAACAAAAGCAAACAAGATCCTTGGCCTCTTGGGGTCTTTTAGCTGGAGGGGGAAAATGGCACATAACAATGTAAAACCATGACTATCAGCAATGATACAGTAGGTACACAGGTCACTGTGAGAGCAAATAGATGATCTAACCTAAGAACATCAGAGGAGGTATTCCTGACGTAAGAAAATGACCACTGAGCTGAGACATGAAGGATGAGAAAGAAAAACACCGTGTGGCCAAAGGTGAGACGGGACAGATAAATAGGAACTCGTCTTTCGGGGTTTCACAAATTATAATATAAAGGATTTGTGTCCCTATCCTTCCCATAGATCTTAAGAGCAATAGGAAGTCAATTGAGTGTTTTAATTAAAGGGATAATATCATTAAATTTGTGTCTTAAGAAAACATCACTCTGGCATACTGTGGCAACTGAATTCAATTAGTGCAAGGGTATATACAAGGAAACAACTTAGAAATGTTGTTAGGAAATTATTTCAAGTTAGCAAATAATGGACTGAGCCAGAGTAGTGGAAACAGGAAAACAGGTTGTTGAGATATTTTAGACACAAAATAAGACTGGATGATGGACTGGGGTAATATTCGCTAAAATGGGGAATGGTAAAGGAAGCCCAAATTTAAGGGGGGGGGGGGCGAGATCATAAATTCATAAAACATGTTTGAAGTGCTCTTAGAGCACATGCAAAGAGATGCCAAACAGGTATTTGGTCTATAAAGTTGGGCCAGTGTTATTAAACTTGAATCATCATTATAAAGGTAATGAATCTGCAATATGGATACAGACGCCCGAAGAATTGAAATCATGACCAACCTTAGCAATTCCAATATATAAAATAAAACCTCGGTAGAGTGGGAATAGTCTGCAAATGAGACTGAGAACCACCAAAAAGATACAAGGAAATCAGAAGTAAAGACCCACAGAACGAAAATGTCAAAAAAGAATGACATCAGTTGCTTTGAACGCTTCTGACAAGATAGGAAAATTGTCCATTTGATTTGGTGATGAGTATTATTATTATCAATAGTATTATCAGTATTATTTCAATGAAGTTATTAAGAGGTAGAAACAAGCCCAGAGTGGGTTGAGAAGGCAGCAATGTTGGAAGAAATCAATGGACAGAATGTTATAGTCAGTTTTGGGTACATAGATGATGGGAGGGCAGGGCAGCAGCTAGTTACCTATTTTTTTTAATTGGAGAGATTTTAACATGTTTATAGGCATATAAGAAGGATCTAGTTGAAAGGAAGCAGGTGAATATGAAAATAAAGAAGGGATAACAAAACGTTAGGACATCTAAGAAAGCAGAGGTGGTATGATGTAGCACACAGGAGGGAGAGAAAAGGTTGAGGGTGGCAAAGGCACGTTTTATGTCTGTCATCAGGGAGAGTGAAGCCTCTCTTTCTCTGTACAATAGGAAGTGAGGGATCTGTGGAGAAAAGCTACATGTTACTCAATGTAAGTATATCCTAATGTAATAAAATCTTACTTAAATGAGGTCTTTACATAACAACAGAAACACTTGCATTTATTGCGGGACGTGACGCATAGTAAATGCTATATATATATATATATATATATATATATATATATATATATATATATATATATCCATTTAATCCTCAAAACAATGCTGTAAGTTCATTAGCTCCTTCACAGATGAGGAGCCTAAGGCACAGGGAGGTTCAATGATGTGCTGAGGTAAATGGCAGCACTGCGTCCTCAAAAGCGAACACTGACTCTACAGCCAATGCTCCATCAATGTACCGCCCGGCCTCCTGGTGGGCATGAGACCACCTCTACACACCCACACTGTCCCTACAGAATGGTGGGTTCTTCAGACACACAAGGTCCTAAGTCTCGAACTGCTAGGACGAGAGTTCTGTTGACCCCCACATTAACAAATAATAAAAATATAAATTTGTGGCTAAGAAGCCTAGGCAGTTAAGACTTCATAAACTGACCTTTGTAATCACCAGTTCACACTAGTGAGAAAGAATCCCAAAGATTTCTTTTTAAATCTTTCATCTCTTATTTTCTGGGACAACTATCCAATAGGACCGAAGTGGCATTACAATTCATCTATTTATGTGTGGATGTCCCTCACTAGATTTGGGCATTTCAAAGGCTGCCTATGTCTACTCCATTAAAATATTTGTTCAGTGCCCACCATGTGGAAACCACCGTGCCAGGTGCTAAAGAACAACATAAACAAGAGAGCCACAATCTCTGGTCACTGGAAGTCAACTAACAGACAATATATGCTTTTAAATTGAGAAAAATACTAGGAAGAAATCAATATAAGAATGAAGGGCGAGATGTAGAACTGGATGTTTATAATATAGTAGCTAGAGAAGGCATCTCTGAAAACATTTAAGCTGAGACCTAAAAGCCGGAAAAGGGATATTCCATTACTACAAATCTGCTAAGGTAGAAGATACATAATTTAAATAATTCAGAGACTAAATGAAATAAGCCCAAAGTTGTCTGGAGAGCAAAAGCAAGGGTAAAATTGAGGAAGAGTCAGGTCAAGATCACTTAGGGTTTAATAGGCCATGATAAAGAATTTGGATTTCATTGTTTTTACAATAGAAAGCAATTAGTATTGAGCAGAAAACAGACACAATTTTATTTATGCTTTAAAATTATAATAACTCATAGACAGATGCCGAGGTCAAACAATAAGGCAAGGAGACCTGTAGCAGTTCAGGCAAGAGGTGGTGGTGGCTTGGAGGAAAGGTTGGTAGATGGAAATAAGATGTGGACAACTTTGAGAGAGACTTAGGAGTTAAGTCTGAGCTTTGAAAAGGGAGCAAAAGTAATTCAAAGGAGAAAACACCATCTCTTCAAATAATGGTATTAAAACAACTGGACATCCACAATCCAAATTTTTTTTTTATTTTTTGTCAAAGAAGTTAACTCAAAACTGATCGTCTAAATTTAAAACTCAAAACTGTAAAATTTCCACAAGATAACACAGGAGAAGATCTAAATGACTATGGGTATGGCAATAAGTTTTTAGATACAACACCAAAAGCATGACCCACTAAAGAAAAAAAATGATGAAGTGGATTTCATTTAGGTATAAAACGGCTCCTTTGCAAGAGACACTGTTAAGAGAACAAAGACAAGCCACAGACTAGCAAAAAATATTTGCAAAACACTTATCTGGGAAAGGACTAGTGCCCAAAATATACAAAGGATTCTTAAAACACAGTAAGAAAACAGATTTTTAAAATGGCAAAACATCCAGACAGACACCTGTCAAAGATGATATACAGATAGGTAAGAAGCTTATGAAAAGATACTTGTTATCATGTCACTAGGGAACTGCACATTAAAACAATGATGCCACCATACATCTACCTATTCGAGTAGCTACGATCCCAAACACCAACAACACAAAACACTGACAAGAGTGTGGAGCGAAAGGAAGTCTCATTGACTGCTAGTGGGAGTGCAAAATGAACGGTTCAGCCACTGTGGAAGAGTTTGGTGGTTTCTCACAAAGCTAAGCATAGGCTTACCAAAAGACTCAAAAATCACACTACTAGATATTTTTCCCAATGAGTTGAAAACGTATGTCCACAAAAAACTTGCATATGAATGTTTACAGCACTTTATCCTTAAGTGCCAAAACTTGGAAGAAACCAAGATATAATTCAATAGGTGAAAAAATAAACTGCAGTAGAGTTATACACTGCTAAAAAGAAATGTGCTATGAAGTCACAAAAAGAAAAGGAAGAACATTAACTGCATATTGCAAAGTAAAAGAAGCCACTAGAAAAGGCTACATACTGGTATGACTCTAACTATATGAAAGCCAAACTACAGACACAGGAAAAGTTCAGTAGTTGCCAGGGATTGGGATGGTGAAGGATAAAAAGGTGGACAAAAAAAAAGGGGGGGTGGGGGACAGATTTTTAAGGGCAGTGAAACTTTATGTAAGATGCCCTAATGGTGCATACAGGACATTAGGCACACTGAGTGAATCCTAACTTAAACTGTGGTCTTTAATGTATCAAAAGTGGTTTAGCTGCAAGAAATACGCTAAATAACTGCAAGATATTAATTAGTAGGGAAAGGAGGAGGAGGAATCGATATAGATACTTTCTGTACCCTTTGGTCAATTCTTCTGTAAACTTCAAACTGCTGCAAATAGGGGCATCTGGCTGGCTCAGTTGATGGAGAATGTGACTCTTGACTGCAGGGTTTTGAGTTTGTGGAATAGAATTTACTTTAAAAAAAAAGAAATTAAAAAAAAAAAAAAAACTGCTTGGGGCCCCTGGGTGGCTCAGTCAGTTGAGCGTCTGACTTCGGCTCATGTCGTGATCTCACTGTTCATGGGTTTGAGCCCCACGTCAGGCTTTGTGCTGACCGCTAGGAGCCTGGAGCCTGCTTCAGATTCTTTATCTCCCTCTCTCTCTGTCCCTCCCCTGCTTGCACTGTCTCTCTCTCAAAAATAAATGTTAAAAAAATTTTTTTTTAAAAACTGCTATATATAAAGTTTAAAAAGTCCAAAAAAGAAACAAGTGAGGTAACAAATAATGAAGAGACTGAATATGGGATGTAAGGAAGAGACCACTCCATGGTTTTTGACATAATGAGATAAACGATGGTGCCACACTGAAAAAATAGCTCAGGACTGGACATTTTAATTTGCTTTAATTATCCAAGTGAATATCAAGACTGGAGCTTTGAGGAAGGGCTAGAGGGGAGGGGGGAGATAAACATTTGAGGAGAGTTAACAAAGGTATTAAGCCATGGTAATAGATAAGATCATCTAAGTGTAAAGGGAAAAGAGGTTAAGGGAAAAGCTCAAGGACTGAGCACTGAACTACTCTCCATAGTGTATAAAAAAATAAGACCAGCAACAGCAACTAAAAAGTAAAGGCAGGGAGGGAAATCAGAAGTATATGCTGTTATGGAAGTCATAAAGAGGGTGTTTCAGAGGTAAAAGTATTCAATTACACTGAATTCTGCTACAAGGTCAAAACAGCACAGGTTAAGTGCCCAGTGGATTTGGCAACAGGGAGGACTTGGGTGACCTTGACAAGAGCAGTCCTAGCAGTATTAGATGCAAAAGCCAGATTGGAACAGATTGAAAAGTAAATAAAATTTGAGAAACTGTAACATTATGAGCAGACAATTCTTGGTAATAAAAGTGAGAAGAGATTGCATAAGTTAAAGGGGGCGAAGATTAAGTAGTTTCCTCTTCTTAACATGATATATGACTGAATAACTAGACACAATAATGATCCAACAGAGAAGGAGCTTTGTTCATAAGAGAGAAAGTACTACAGCCACAGAGTCCTTGACAAGATATAAGAGATACATCCAGGCTCCAGAGGACAACAAAAAAAGCAAGATTTTGAAAAGAGGTGTACAAGTGTAGAAGCATCTTAATATCACCAATGTTTGGGAGATGCATGATATTTAGTACTAAATGATTCATTAAATGAATCAAATTAAATAATTATAATGGCTTAGAAGGCTCCTAGTAAAGCACCATTACTTGTGTAAGGACAAACCAAATTGAAGGCAAATTCAAACATTTAAAAATGCTCAGTGACTTCCAGTTTCCTTCCAACAAGTACAAGTTGTCACTTCCTGAGCATAAAACAAGAAAAAAGCTACACTGAAAATTAACAAATTCTCTTATATCCATCAGAGATCTAAGGTCACAGGATCAACTACCAGACCCAAAACTGAAGAACTAGGCAAAATACAGATATCAGCAGCTTGCCAGGAGAAACCACCACTGAAGCCAGCCGGGTAGAAAAACATAAAAGGAATTGACTAACTGCTAGAGACTGAGGGCCCATAAACTTGAGAGATTAAAAATTTTTGGGAAGTCAACTTTAAGGGGCCTGTTACATTTTCATGAGTTTTATCTCCAGAAGCCCCATCACTTTCTCAAGGTAAAGAACAGAAAAATCTCCTCTAGTTCTGGAAGCAGAAGGAAAAATAACCATTTTGAAGTACATCCAGAGCATATGGTTCTCCTTAACAAAGGGCTGCCCTCAAGGAAAATTATTTAACCAAAGTCTAACAAAATGGAGAAAGAGAAATACCCAAATCAGGCCCTTTCTACCCTTTGCGTCTCATAAGGGGCAAGGTAGGGGGATGCTTGTGAAGGTGAAAGCCCACAGGAGAGTCCACTAAAAGATTGAGACCATTGACAGGACCACAAAGAACTTCTATCCCCACACCTTACCCACCAAATCAACAAGAAATTACAACGGAAAGAAGGCTCTGATTCTATTTACAAAGGAATCTATGCAATCAGAGTGGACCTAAAAAAGCACGCAAGAGGTAATTTCAGCCTGACCTATACAGGTAGAGCAAACAATAAACAGACTAACACCTAGTCAGATCAACATAAAACCTCACTATAGACCTATCTGCCTAAGTTCCTTTTCCAAAACATCATGTCCAGCATTTAACAAAAAATTACAAGACACCCTAAAAGATTAAAAACCAACAACCAAAAAAAAACCCAAAAATCACACATTATGAATATACAAAGCAAGCATCAGAACCAGGTTCAGATATGACAGATATGTTGGACTAACAGACCAACAATTTCATATAACCACCAACACGCTAAAAGCTTGAGTGGAAAAAGGAGATAACATGAAAAAATGAATGGGTCATGTAACTCTAAGAGAGAATCAAAAGGAAATGCTAGGACTCAAAAACAAAGTCAGAAATGGAGAATGAATTCTGTGGGCTCATAAGTGGACTGCACAAAGCCTAAGAATCCATGAGCTCAAAGATATGTCAACAGAAACCTCCTAACTGAAAAGGAGGGGGGGAAAGGAAGATAATATCCGAAAACTATGGGACAATTTTAAAAGATGCAACATATGCACAATGGTTATACCAGGAGAAGAAGAGAGAAACGAACTGAAGAAATATTTGAAAAAATAATGGCTGAGAACGTTCCAAAATTTATGAGACACTAGAACACAGATCAAGGAAGCTCAGAGAATATAAAACAGGATAAATCCCAAAATATCTACACTTAGGCATATCACAAACTGTAGAAAATCAAAGACAAAGGAAAAATCTTGAAAGAAGCCAGAGGTAGGAGTAGGAGAGAAGAAATCTTACCTACAGAGGAATAAATCATACAAACAAGAAGAGGAAGTAAAGCAGAACATTTAAAGTGTTGAAAGGGGAAAAAAACCCTACCAATCTAGAATTCTGAATACAGCAAAACTATTCTTCAAAATTAAAGAAGAAAAAGCAACTTTTGTCACCAGTGGACCAGCCTTGAAAGAAATGCTAAAATAAGTTCTCCAGAGAAAAGAAAGATTATATAGGTCATGGGTCTACACAATTTTATTGTGGAAGAGCACCAGAGAAGTGATTATAAAAGGCAAAACAAAACCTTTTATTTTTAAAATTCTAAATTGATGTTAACACTGTTTGTTCAAGATGACAGCAACAATATGTTGGTTGATTATAGCTTATGGAAAAGTGAAACAAAGAAAAGCAATGTTATAAGGGATAGGAGAGAAAAAGCGGGAATACTCTATTATATGATATCTGCACTACCCATGAGGTGGTTATGTATTAGTTGAAGGTAGATGAGTTGTAAATGTATACTGCAAACTCTGAGGCAACAATTAAAAAAAGTTTTAGAAGTATGCTAAGATGAGAGAAAATGGAATTAGATCAAGATCAGAAAAAATTAAAAAGGGGGGAAACGCAAAATAAATTTTAAAAGAACAAAGGCAATGAAAAGTTACAAACACATTAATCCAACTATATCAATAATTGCTTTACATGTAAGTGGCTGAAATATATCAGTTAAAAGACAGAGACTATCAAGTGGATAATAAAAAGAAGACCCAACTACATGTTGTCTATAAGAAATTCACTTTAAATATAAAGATACATGTAGATTAAAAGTAAAAGGATGAAGAAATTATACCATGACAACACTTGAAGCTACACTAGCTTCATTAATTTTAGAAAATGTAGACTTCAGAACAAGAAAAAGATCTCAGGGATAAAGTGGGTCATTACTTAATGAAAGGGTTAATTCTCCACGAAGACATAACAAGCCTTACTACACACTTGCCTAACAATAGAGCATCAAAAATATGAGACAAAAACTGACAGAACTGAAATGAGAAAATGATTAATCAATCCACTATTATACTTAAAGACTTCAACACTGCTCTATCAGTAATTGACAGATCCAGCAGATAGAAAATTTGTAAGGGCACAGTTGAACTGAACAACACCAATCAACTGTATCTAAGTGATACCTAAAGAATACTTCATCCAACAACAAAATATGCCTCAAGCTCACGTGGAATTTTCACCATGATTAAGGGCCATAAAACACATCATACAAAATTTAAAAGAGTAGAAATCACACTAAGTATGATCTCAAACCACAGTGGAATTAAACTAAAAGTCAGTAACAAATATTTACAGGTAGATAGAAATCCCAAAATACTTGGGAGATTAAACAACACACTTCTAAAAAACACAGTGGTGTAAAAAAGATTTCAAGAAGAATTTTTAAATATTTCAAACTATAAGAATATAACTTATCAAAACAGTGGGATAGCACAAAACAGTGCTTAGAAAGAAGAGCAATATAAACCTAAGGCAAGCAGAATACAAATTAGAGAAGAAATCAGTGAAACTGAAAATTAAAAGAGAAAACACAAAACCAAAATCTGGCTATTTTACCAATAAAATTGGTAAATCTCTGGCCAGGCTAACAAATAAAAGGAGCCACAACTAATGTTACAAATGAAAGAGGGGCCATTACTGCCAGTCTCTTGGACATTAAAAAGATAATAAGGAATATTATGAATAGTTCTATCACCACAAATTTGAAAACTTAAATGAAATGGACCAATTCCTTAAAAGACACATCTACTGAAACTTACATAGGAAGAAATAAACTGAATAGGTTATCTGTATTTTAAAAAACTAAGTAATTAATAACCTTCACAAACAGAAAGCACCAAGCCAATGGCTTCATTGGTGAATTCTACCAAATATTTAATGAAATGATACCAACTCTCTGCAATCTCTTTCAGAAAGTAGAAAGAGAACGAACAATTCCTCATTCTATGAGGCAAATCTAGTATCGAAATCAGACAAAGGCATTACAAGAAAGGAAAATTACAGATCAATAGTTCTCATTAACATTGATACAAAAGTATTTAGCAAAACCCAAAGACGTGTATGACACAAAAGTAAATCCTAACGATGTATCAGTATCAGTTCATTAATTGCAACAAATGTGCCACACAAAAGTAAGGGGTTAATACGAAGGTAAACTATGGGAGGAAAAACGGGGTATATGGTTGGAGGTGGGGTTCTCTACTTTCTGGTCAACTGCTCTGTAAAACCAAAACTACTCTTTAAATACAATTTGAAAATGCATACTAAGTAAAAATATCCCTTTTATCTACTTTAAACACTGAGCTTCTATAAGAAAAATGTTCCTGGGAATATGCCTTCATTTTGGCAAAGACATTTGGTAATCAATGGTGCAGAATTCTTTATATTTTGATAGATCTTTCAAATGCCATCTTTGTTGCTTACTGAGTATATGCCCTTGGGCAAGTTTTGAAACCTCTGGTATTATTTCTGTGTGTAAAATGAAAAACATTCCCTTTCTCACAGGTCACAGGTCAGCTGGATTAAATTAGGTAAATATACATAAAGCAGCTGGCCAAAGCTGCACACAGGAGGTGTGTGTTTGTTCTTTTCTTTCTCCCTTGCCCTAAAATTCTAATTTACATAGGGTAATATACCTTATTTCAAACCAGTGTTTCTCAAACAAACCTTTGTTTCAGAAACACGCAACCCTTAAACATTCTATGTCTTCCAGGAGCTCAATTTTAAAATTGGGAGGTAAAAGGCTAAATATTTCATTGGTAACTTAAAATGCTGTTACACTACAATAACACTGCTGTAGTAGAGTATTCGCTCTATATTTCAAGAGGCAACATAAGACTATGCCCTCATTAGAATTTAGGCCACATTCTCAGATTTCCAAGACTGCTACTTCACCATCTTCTCTGCTATTTGGGATCTATCCCTAACCTTTCCACTGAAGAACTGCTTTTTGTTTCTAATTTTAATGATGTTACTAAACACCAGTTGATTTTCTTCTCATGGTCAGTCATGTGTCAACAGTTTAGTTCCAACAGGCCTGGTTACCCTTAAATTATCAAGAACCACCTGAAAAGTAACATTTCACATTATACAAGTCATTTAAAATGGTCATTCTCGTTCATCTGAGTCAGAACTAAGCAAGCAAATACAAAATGGAAGACTGTACTTTTTAAACTACGATTTCTTAAAGTTTTAGCCATTACGATAATATTTTTTCTTTCCCGCTGAACTGCACACATTTGCCTGTACCTAAAGACTACTAGCCTAATTTTTAGACACCAAGTATTCTGCATATCACTATAGAATGTTTTTGTGCAAGAGAACCTCAACATGCATAAAATTAAGCACCTTACTGGAGAGATATAGAAGGATAAACAAAGTGGCCATGAGAATTCTACAGCCAGTCTGAGCACATCTGTACTGTGTTGGCTCAATGTCACACATTAAGAAAAACAATGATAAACTGAAGCATGTTCATGGAAGATCTACAAAACCTTCAAGGATTTCACAACTATGTTACATGAATAAGAACAAGAAAATGGAGGTGCTTAAATCTATTTACAAACAAAAACAAGCAAAAAAAAAATGGGCTTAAAATTAATGGGGATGTAACAGCCATCTTAAAATACCTGAAGGCTGTCACGTTTGAAGGAAATCAGACTTGCACTATGTTGTCCAGAACTAGGATCAACATGAGAAGGCGGCAGAATACAGATCTCGGAGCTTGCAGTCAAGAGATAGGAGTCTTACAATTGTTTATCAATTGTGTGATGTTAGAAATATAGGAGATATTCCTGGGTATACGCTACTTTGTATGTAAAATGAGGGTGCTAAAATAGATTACCATCTATGGTAATTTTCAAATAAAATATGCCAAGGAAGCAAATCTTGGATCCACTTCTTACCATTAAAGCATCCTGAATAGGAAATCAGCTACCTCATGAAGTAGTGAGTTCTATCACTAGTTCACATCAACATTATCATTTGCTCTACATATAAAGGTGAAAGTGGAACAGACAGCAAACTATTGTCCACAAACTAGTGTTCTTATAATAAGAATTAAAGGATAGGGTGAAAGATAATTGTGGTTTCTACGTTACCATCTATTGAATAAATTATACTATTATTTCTAGGGAAGAACACCTAAATCATTTTTTCAGGTCATTTGTATTGAATATTTCATTTTCCTTTGATTCTAGATACACTAAATACTATATGCTAACACTTTACTCTGAACCTACTTATTATTCCTCAGAGAATAATAGCATAACTTTCTTCTCTAAATGATTTTATATACTAGCCCTTCAATATTATTTTTTAATCCTTATAGAACAAATTCCCCTAAGTTACAGTATAAATGAATGTTTATAAGACTCAAATTAATTTCTCAAACCAAGTAAAAATTATTCAGTACAACAGTTTTCTAAGTTCTAGATATCATTTAATAAAAATGGGCAAAATGAAGCCAGGCAACAATCTCATGGAATATGTACTCAACTTTCCATACAAAGTATATTTTAATAGCACTCAAAGCTTAAGAAATAGTAAATCAAAACTGGATGATAAACACTAAGAGACCACAAGTAAAAGATAGCTTAAAATATAGGAGGCTAAGTACACCAAAGGTACAACGTCTATAGATGTATCTAAACGCACTCCAAAGTCATATAAAAACAATCTGTGGCTTATCCTTTTTTTTCTGGGAGAGGTTTATTTAAAAAATTATTTTCCTAATTCTACACCTGTCTGAAAATCCAAGGATATCTGTTGTAGTTTACTTCCCCATCAGACATCACATTGAACACAGTCTTTGAACATTTTTCTACCTATGCCATACCTTACCTCTTGAGTAGAGATCCCTTTGATCATAATTCCTGAAAACTCCGATGTATACTTTGAAGTTCCCTAACATTTTTACTGCAGTAATCTAATTACCTTAGATGATACTTAGTGTTAAAAAATTTTAGAGCATCTTTGTGCTTATTTTTGAAAACAAAAATCTTTCACATTTTAGGACTAAATTAATATGTAATCTTTTTAATGGGAAATAAAAATACCTGAATAAAAAGAAAACAAGAAATTACATGGTACATCTAACCAATGGACATTTTGCTCAATTGTTTCAATATAGCAAAATAAGATCTGAGCTTGTATTTACAATAAACTGCAAGGTCAGTACTTTGCCAGTCACACTGCTTATGTGACGTTTACTTTTTTTAAACAAAAGCTATTTTTTAAAAAGTCTCCTCACTAATGAACATCAAAATTTTACACTACAGTTAATCCAATCAATGATGGTGAAACAAGCCTATGCTCTCAACCTTGAAGATACAAAGATAATCCATGTTTAACATTCTGTAATATTTTTATTTTGAAGACCGTGTAGGGAAGCATCCATGTAGTAAGAATTTAAAGTATTTAAAACTCCCATTTCACCATTACTTTTATAGTATGTTTGAAGTTTCTGGTACAGGCTTTTGATTTAAAACTCCACAACCCACTCTTTATACACGTATAGTTATGGCTGATAATTTTTTTGTATTCAAGTAAAAAATACAGCCTTCCATTGAAATATGTCTGTAAATCTTTTAATGGCTTTAATTCTAAAAACAAAATTTTATCCACAGAATCTTAACTCTTTTCACTCCCTTTTCCAAACTTACCAGACTAATAAAGCCAAGAATTTTTAGTTTCCTCCTACCCCACAAACACAGTAACTATTCTAAATCATAATTTCCTTTTTCTTTATTTTTTCAGAGTATAATTTCTTTGGGGAGCCAAACTGTTTCATTTTAATCCACAAGTTGTCATTAATTCAACTTTTATTTCTTGCCTAGGACACCATCACAATGTTCATTTTTAATTTTTAGAGTCCACTTCTTATGTAAGTTTTCTTCAAATCAAAAGGGAAAACCCTCTTGCTTCTAGCAGACTCTGCATAGAAAAGGTAAATTGTTCCAGTGGCTTCAAATAAGTTTATGTAAGCTATAAAGAATCCCAAAAACCAAGCTTTACCCTTTTCCATGTTGTCTTGATAAGGTTAAAAGCAAGAGACTCTTAAATAAGGTTTTTCCTTCTACAATTATTTGTTCAAACAGAACATTAAAACATTTTTCTTTCTCCTGTTAACAGCTCTTGTGAATTGGATAGTTCTCCAATCAGCCATTATTTCCAAATGTTCCTTTCCTGGGTTGAGAATTTGTCTTTTATATGCTATTTTGTAAGGGATTATATTTTGATCAATCTCACTTCAAAAAACTTGACCATATTATTCCTGATATTTACAATATTTACTCGAGTTTTAATGGTTCGTAAAATGGACACACAAAAACGGTATCTTAAAAAAAAAAAAATCCAATTCTGAAAACAAAGATGAAGCTTATCAGGAAAATGAGAAAAAAGACTAAATAGATCACCTATTTCATACATTTGGGACTGGATGACCCAATGAAGAATCATTTTAATTTAATAGTTTTTAAAAAATTTTGTTTCCAAAAAGGTTAACATACACAAGAAGAGGATATATATTCAGAAATACTTAGAGGAAGACACATAAAATTAAAATACACTTAAAAATACTGTTGTAGTTTTCATTTTCTACTCCTGAAATAAAAATAAGCCATTTATCAGTAAGTGCATTTTTTTCATGGAGAAAATATTTATTAGTTTTCAAATGATCACATAGTACAAATATTACACAATTAGTCATTCTAGGAAAAAAAATTAGCTTATACTAATAATCATAAAATAAACACTGAAAAATATAGGATTGCATAGTGACACGAAATATTGAAAAATCTGAAAGGAAAATGTATCAAAATAAAAGTTTAAATAAACAAATCAGTTCACATTAATATACAAAAAGTTTCACTTTTAAATAGCTTTTAGTGGCATGAGGTGAATTAAATGCACTTACATTTCTTTTGCACACTTTAAGGAACAGAGCTAAAATTTAATCAAAGCATGAGGTTAAGAGATTAAATCACTTTTCATCTTTAAAACTGAAACAAAAGGCTAGTCGCACAGGCCATAAACTGGTTGGTACTGTGGTTCCAAGAGTTCAACTAACTTAATTTCCAAGCAAATTTCACTTTCAGTTCCCCTCAGTTCTTTCTAAAATGTTGGGTAGTCATTTTTTAATTTATAGGTGTCTGTGAAGACTCTTATCCAAATTTAACAAAAACAAATCAAGCATACAAAGCTATAATCGTTTATGGGAATTCAGAGCTCCCTACGGAAATTTTAGTTCAAACTGATCTTTTAAACCTTTAAGTACTATACAAAAATTCATAACTAATGGGGGGAAAAAAAGGTCTCATAGAAAGAGAGGCGACACGCCAGGTATAACTTAGCAAATGCGGCTCCTAAGACCTTCAAGATCATTTTAGATGCTTCCATATTAATAACTCTAGGATTCTTATTCCTAAACTTTATACCAAATAAAACAAACTGGCAGCATCAGGTAGCTTTTAAAAACTTCTTTAATAGCTTTTGACTGATCAGTTAATAGATGCCAAAGAGAAAAAAAGAAACATTTTGATAACTACTTCCGTTTGGATTAAATGTTTTGCAACACTTATTCACATGTGGAGACTTATGCCCATACTACTAACTGCCTGTGCTCTCTACATGCGTCTTTGTTTCAGTATCATTCAAACTTTAGAATGCCTTCCATGCAGAACAATACCTCAAATTTAACAGGTATTTACTACTTTAGAAGACCGAACAAGCTACTTTGATCTCAAGATGTCTCCTCTACTTCTATACTGGAATCTTTGTTGACTTGACAAATAAGAAGGCTCAAGAGCAGAAAAAGATAAGCTAAAAGAGTGTATCCTAATAATAAAAGCAACTTGGAAATAGTTAAGAAGTTCACCTTTTTATTTACTAGTTCCTTTCAGTGTCAGGCAACAAAAAATAATTTTGTTAAGTTTTCTGGATCTCCTATACTACTAAAAAAAAAAATTTGCCTGCTTCATTAAGGTGATTTTCAATCCCACAAATCTTTTAAGTGAAACAGAGAGCTGCTTTTAAAAGAAAGGAGTCTCTCATACTTTCTCTATTTCAGTCTTCTGAATAGAAAGGAATATTTGCATGGCCATGTAAAACTCCAATCTGAAAAAATTATTTCATTATTTGAGCCTTTCCGTTCCAGACCAAGAGTACACGAGAGTAAATCTTAAAGTTTATAAATGACAAGATCAGGTGGCTCTCTCATCCTTGTGTCTTCTAGATATATTGCGTGGCTCCGTTCACCACTGCCTTCCAAACTGCAGGTGCTGCATGTGTGACAGATATCATCCATGAAGGCTCTGCTAGAAGAGTTCCTTTTGCTGAAGAAGTATGATGTTTACCAGTTGAAAGAAATCTGGGCAATTAGAGAACAAATAAACCGGTCTCCCATTATCAAGATACCTGGAGTCACAGAAGGAATCCACCAAGGAAAAATGAAAACTTGCCAAAGACACCAAAGTCATGTTCTACCCATTGTAGATGATAAGAACTTCCTGGAATCAAATCCTACCCTTGGCATCAAAGAAACTAAGAGAAAACCATCTTAATGCCATGGGAAACATCTAGGACAAGGCTCTTTTGCCACAAATAACATTATTCCTCGGGACTGGAAAACTACTTATGAGTATATATTTAACATAGCTTTCAGGGATAATATATCCTGAAACTTATATTCGTTCACATTTATCTCATTAAAGAATGAAGCCTCAATTTGACAGTAAAACCATAATGGTACTATCATTGTATCTTCTAAAAGATCTAATTAATATGAAGTCCTAAAGTTTGAGGTAGGAAAAAGACCAAAAAGTTCTCTCTAACAGGGTAGGATAACACCTGGACATCAGACTTGTGCAAATTAGGAGAGCTCAGATGTCCAGCTTGCCCAAAGATGAAATACAAAAACTTCTTTTTTACCTTCCGGTAATAAAAGAGCACTTAGAAGTCCACTAATACCATTAAACATTAAAATGGGCAAATATTCCTTTTAAAAATTCCTGTGGACTTACACAGGCAGTCACCAAATCTAGTGCCCCAAATCATCCACTGCTTTAATTATCTGGAGAGAAAATTAAATAAATTTTAGGCCTCTTTTCTGAATGGGCACTAGTTAGCATTCTCAAGAAAAAACAAACAGATTGCAGCCCCACTTGGTTCTTATATGAACCCAAGGAGTACACCAATAGAATTAAATGGGCAATGGACGGACACTCCAATCTATAAATAAACCCAAGTAAATAATGGAAAGCACCCACTTGTTTATTATCCTTTCCCACTCTCTCCAGAAGCTGGATATTCTGCCTCCAAGGGTTCAGTGGAGAAAGTGGACCCCTGACGTCAAAAGCTCTCCGTGGTCTTGGCTGTATCTGTGGTTCTAGGATCACTCCTTGCACCTCTGGTAGGAGAGAAGCACTGAAATAGAGAGCTGAATATAGATTTAAGAAAAAATTCTTATTAAGAAATTACATTCTCTGGTCATTTGAGTTTGCAATGACTTATCCTCAGGACAAAAAGGAGCTACCTTTGGGCACACTTTCTTTAGTGCCTTCTTAATTTGAATCTTTGAAATCTGTCACCACAAATGATTAATTCTTCAGTAACCTATTAAGAAGGGACCTATCTTGGTGTAAGCCATCACACACTCTGTGACAAACCACCCAACTTCAAGTGCAAGACCGAATCAAAAAATGATAAATTATGACTAGAACAAGAGCACAGCAGCACAGTTGTCTTAAAGGGACAGGGAAAGGAACTCGACCTCAGCTCTATCAAAGGAGGAGTCCCAGTTAATTCTTCTGTCAAAGAGAAGAAGATGGATTGAAAAGGAGAAACAGAATAATCAAGCATATTAACAGGAACACTACTAAACTTTGGGAATTGTCTAAGCAGCTGAATTTGTTCTTGTTTTTAAGTCTTCAGTAATTTAAAGACTTAAACTACAGTCCCACATTATAGCAATACAAAGCTAAACCTAAATTTTATCAAGCTAGGACCACCATCACTGAAAAAGAGTTTTTCTTCAAGCACTCATATTTAAAAGTGGGAGGGCAGAATACTGTACATAGGTAATACAATCTAAAAATCTTTTTTAAATGTATGATCATTTGGTTTTGGGTCAAGAAGGACCAGGAAATAAATCATTAATGGCTACAATGCAGAAATTAAAGCAGTAAGATATACTCAAATAATAGATGATGACAAAGATACTGGAAAATAGTTTGCTTTATTATAGGAATAAGGTAAATAAGAGAAGGAAGTTCAAAGCACATAGCATCTGATCAAGGAAAAGCTGAAAGGAGAATAAGATAGGCAGATATGTATTTAAAGTTATAGGGACTGCAGGATACATTTTAACAGTGGAAAACAGATCAATTATACTTTGTGGTACAGAGTGATATATCCCTATTAAATTTCAGATCTTCTTCTAACTAGAAAGGTGCTGCACATTCCTGTTGTATTGAACATAATCACACTATCCTATTTCATGGACATGTTATATTTGGGGATAAATTAAGAAAAAAACTGCTAATCAAGTAATTTTCTTTCTCACGCCAACTGGTTATCACAAGGGTTCCTTACCTGTTAGTGGAACGAGGACTGTGCTCTCTTGTTCTCTATCAATCAACCAACAAAGGTTATAGTCTCAGCACTAAGAAGGTAGCAACCAACCAAAGTTAGTGTTTTAATGCCTTCACTTCCTCCTGGCTCTGCCAGCCAGTTTGGAAATATACCAACACAGCTGAAAAGGAATCGTTATTCCATTACCTAACAACATTTAGACTCAATTTTTTTTAAAAGCCTGAAGAAGAAAGAACAAGCTAACCCTTCTGCTTTAGGAATATATTCAATTCTGTACAAGTGAGAAATGAAAACAGTTTGGACTAAGAAAAGAAAATGTATGATTTAACCATCAAATCTGTGATTTCCAAAATGTAAAGAAGTGAAAAAAGAAATCTAAAAGAAGTCAACGGGGTGAAACTTCCATCTAGCAAGAGGTAGCAAATAAACAAGTACGAAAGTACTTTACAAGCCTATGTGGCAACTATTTTCTTATTTTAAGTTTCCAATAGATTTTAAATCCTCAGGTCTTTTAGTTTTAAAGACTATACTTTGTGACCAGTAGCTTACAACAGTATTTTACAGTATAATCACATTGAGGAGGTATATGAGGGACGATGACAGGAAGGAAGTACAAATTAGAAAAAGATCTGAATACTAAATATCTCAAGAATGGCACTCTAGGTATTTTCAGGAGTCCAAAAAAACCAAAAAAACAAAAACAAACAAACAAACAAAAAAAAAAAACCCCACTATAATCCCAAAAAGATTAACAAGGTATTCCACAGTTGGAGTTCTTAAGGTATGACTTTTTAACAGATGAGAAAGGTTTAGAATTAATACATCAGAGCCATCTCATTTATGTATTCATTGTACCTACTGTAGTCCCTCTGAGACAGACAGAGACACACACACACACACACACACACACACACACACACACACACACACTAGCAGTACCTACAAAACCCCAAGGTTTTGCTTTCCAAGTTTCCATTTACCCTGTTCAACCATGATCCAGAAGTAGATTATCCTCTTTCTGACACGTCGTCAGGAGGTCAACAGCAGCCTAATGCTATGTCACAAGGCATACGTCAATCACTTCACTTCATCTCATCTCTAAGCATTTTATCATCTCACATCATCACAAGAGAAAGAAGGGTGAATACAGTAAAATAAGATCTTTTGAAAGTGAGACAGACCACATTCACATAATTTTTATTAGGGTACACTGTTATAATTATCCTAGTTCATTATTAGGTTATTGTTGTTAATCTCTTGCTGTGTCTAATTTACAAATTAAACTTTATCATAGGTATGTTATGGTACAGGAAAAAACACAGTATATACAGAGTTTGGTACTATATGTGTTTTCAGATATCCACTGGGAGTCTTAGCACATAACCCATATAGGTAAGGAGAGACTACTGTATACTGTGCAATCAGGTGCTACAAAAGTCTTTTTTACATTATGAAAAAAATCACCCTCTAGTCTTTTCCAGTCAATTTCCTTAACAAATCATTCTTTTTCATGTCTAATATTTCAATACAACCTAATAAGATTAAAGATTTCCAAATTAATGAGATCTAAGTAAACCTTAACTATTTCATGATACAGTTTAAAAAAATAAATTCAGAAACTATAAAAAAATATGATTTCCCAAATTTTCCAGTTTTCCTTTATTTCTTGAATACTAATCAATAGTAACAATACTTCTGATTGAAAATACAGGTTAAAAGGGAGCATTCCATTTTGGAACAAAAGATATTAACTGCTAAATTTTTTTTTAAGTTACAGGCTCACTTAACTTTGAAAATGAAAAACAACTCCCAGGAAATCATATCTTGCTCAGATTAACAGTGGGCTAAGTTTACAATTTCCCCTTCAATAGGAGCTCTAAACCACTGATTTACTTACCACACCCCCACAGAATTTATAAATTAAAAATACAAACATATTTAAAAAGCCAAATGCCCTTAGGATAGGTTATAGGGCTGGAGAAGTAGATACACTCATAAAAACTTCTCCCAAGTGAGATTATTTTCAAGATATAACTTCTTGATTTTGCTTAAAGTAACAAAACTTACGGATTCAACATACTCATACTCAACATACTCATACCCTGAATAAACAGATTTCCCTAAATAGAAATTATTTGAATCCTTGAGGAGAGCTGATATCTCTCTTGCTTCAGGAGTTAATTATTTATGATGATTGTGGATTTGATCATGTATCATTTATAAAGAAAAATGTAAAGGCACTTACAAAATGAGATCGTTATTCAAACAAGAAAGAACAACCTTTGCGAGACTACCATTGATAAAGGCTCTTAAGAATGACACAGTAGGACCTTACCTAATTCTATTTTAATAAACAGCATTCTTCTATGTAATGTTTAAAGAGATGAAAACAATAAGCACTCCACTAGAGAACCTGTATTTCAACCACTAGAGAATAAATTCTAAAACAAAGCTAACAAAATCATCTGTGCTAAAATGTCACAAAGGAACTCAAATGGATGTTAGGAGGTCTATCAATCCACTAGTACTTCAATAAAATCATTTTAACATTATCCCTAAGTATTTAAATTTTTAAGGATTCTTACTGAAAATCCAGGTATATTCAAATCAGAAACAAAAAACCTAAGTATTTCGTATATAAACACCACTGAGAAATTCTCCCAAAAAATGCAAACTAGACTATTTGCAATACTTGTTCTCAATACTAAATTATTAAATAAGCATATGTTGCTTATTAGTTTTAAGCATTTCTAATACCGAAGAAAGAGAAAAGGCTAAGCCTAATCATTTTTAAGCAGTGAAATGCAAGGTAATGTGTTTCTACAAAGACTATTTCTATTCCTTTGTATTACAACTGACTGAAATTGAACTTGCTAATTTACAGATTTATAGATTATTTATAAAACAAAACATTCTACACTAAACTGGAAGCATGATGTAACATATTCTTATTTTTTTAATCACTAATCATTCTTACTGGTCCTAAGGCACGTCTATTAAAAAAATAATAATAATAATAATCTCACAAACCCCTTCAAGTGCCCAGAACAGTCCTAGCTGGCATTAAGAAAATAAAAGAACATCCTTAACAGAAACCATGAGAGTCTATCTCCAGACCCTAGAAGAGTGCTTGGCACAATTAATTCAGTAAATATTATACAAATGAAGTCTACTGATCAAGAAACAAACAAACAAAAAAATTTTGTCAAGTGGCTGATGTCTAAAGTAGACACTAAAAAGTTCAACTTTCTAATCCTAAGGAAAATAAAATCAAAAGTATTACTTTCATGTACCTCTTTGGGGGTCATCAGCTTCTAGGATTAATTTTTCAATATGGTCAGCAGGAAACAAACGTATCCTAGGATGATACAAATTTTAGCTAACCTTTAACACCCGTTATAGATTTTCTAATCTTCTTTTCCAGATTTAAAATCAGTAAGAAAAGAAACCAGATATTGCCAGAACATCCAATTTAAAAATTTCAGTTTGAGAAAGTGAAATCTTGCCAAAAAGCAAGCAAACAAACAAAACCAGCTACCTTAGAATTAGTCACAGTATTGTAATAACTCTGGAAGGAAAGATTACTTCTAAGCTACAATCTTATATTTATTGTCAAGTAGGTCACACCTCAAAAACGCCAAACTGGGGCGCCTGGGTGGCGCAGTCGGTTAAGCGTCCGACTTCAGCCAGGTCACGATCTCACGGTCCGTGAGTTCGAGCCCCGCGTCAGGCTCTGGGCTGATGGCTCGGAGCCTGGAGCCTGTTTCCAATTCTGTGTCTCCCTCTCTCTCTGCCCCTCCCCCGTTCATGCTCTGTCTCTCTCTGTCCCAAAAATAAATAAAAAAACGTTGAAAAAAAAAAATTAAAAAAAAAAAAAAAAAACGCCAAACTAAGGAAGAAAGCCTGAAACTTTAAGGAATGCATACCAATATGAGGATATACACTTATCATGGAAGGCAATTTCCTAAAAGAAAGTTGTAATGAGAATGATGAACCCTAACTACTAGAATGTTTCAAGAACTACCAAATTCCAAGATTTACCACTATATTTTCTCTTCGTCCTTTTGGAAAAGATGCTATCCAAAAATGTTATTGGGATTCAAGTTACTCCACTAGGTTTAAACATCAAGTATTTGTCAAAAGATAAACAAGAAAGAGACAAGCAATGGGTCTTCACGTTCCACTGATTAAGGTAGAAGATGAAATAAAACAGATAAAGAAACAACGCACAATACATTTTTTAAAGTAGTTAATCCACTATAGAATAAAAGATAAAACACAATCATAAAAAATATATATCGACTATAAAAAAGGCAACTTCAGGATCAAGAAGACCAAACATTTACATTTGCTACTGCCTCTTTTGAACGAAAAAAGGCTTCCAGATTTGACAAAAAAAAAAAGAAAGTCAATTTTAAGAAAAAGCTCTAAATTACTCTTGCAAATTCTTTTCATAATTAATGCAGCCCATTACTTTTACCTCTTTTTCACCTGTTTATTTTGCTATATGAAATATTTGGCTTTGTTCTTACAACGGCCAGCATATCCTGAAGTACATGTAAGATACTGGGAGGAAAAAAAAAAAAAAAAAAAAAAGGATCGTCTTTTGATCACATTTTTTTATTCCAAGATCTTGTGTTGTGCTACTTGAAGTCCTAAAGACTGCATTCAGACATAGATGAATATAAAAGACTACAGAAAGAAAAAGTTATGTTTTATGAATTATGCTGCCGTTACGTTAATTCTTTTGTCACACTTATCCACCTATGACAAGAAATATATTATCAACAAAAAAAAGATATTAAAGAATTAAATTCAATAGGTTCTGATCAAGTAAGATTCATTAATGGATGCTAAAACTAATGGGTGAATATATGATGAGAAACAAGGCATTTACAGTGTCTCAAAATATCTCCCCACAAAAAACCTTGCTATTTACAAAGGGGAAAAAGAGTAATTTTTAAAAGTATAGAAACTTGGCAGACACCTCCTTAACCAAATGATCAAGATAACGTCACCAGTAAGGGAACAAATCAATATCACATTTCTCCTGATACAATGCACTGATAAGGACATACTATCATTTCTGTGGTATTCTTGCCAAAAATGCATTATCCCAATCTGATCACAAGAAAACATCAGACACACAAATTGAGGGACATTCTAACTAGCTACTCTTAAAAAGTGTCAAAGTCAAGAAAGGCAAAAAGACAGAATGAAGAAGCATCTCAGATTGAAGGAGACTGAGACATGACAATTAAGTACAATAGTATGAGATCCTAGATTAGATGCTGGACCAGAAAAAGGTCATTTAGTGAGTGGACAATGGTCAAAATTCAAATAAAGTTTACAGACTGGTTAGTATTAATATTAATTTCTGATTTGTTCTATGGTTATATAAAATATGACCATTAGGGAAAAGTGGGTGAAATATATGAGAACTCTATGAAGTAATTTACAACGTTTCAGTAAGTCTAAAGTGTGCACGGCCTGATGCAGGGCTCAAACTCACGAAATGCGAGATCATGACCTAAGCTGAAATCAAGTCGGAAGTTTAACCAAGTGAGCCACCCAGGAGCCCCTAAAGCTATTTTAAAATAAAGTTAAAAATAAAAAATGAGATAGTCTGGAGGTACCTGGGTGGCTCAGTCAGTTAAGTGTCTGACTTCAGCTCAGGTCATGATCTCGTGGTTCACGAGTTCAAGCCCCGCACAGGGCTGGGTGCTGACAGCTCACAGCCTGGAGCCTTCTTCGGATTCTGTGTCTCCCTCTCTCTCTGCCCTCCCCTGCTCGTGCTCGCTCTCTCTCTCTCTCACAAAATAAACACTAAAAAAATGAGAAAGTCTGAATAAGGTACCATATTTGACACACCTATGAAATGTCCACTAAGAAATATAAGTCTACATTTTTTAATTTGAAAAGCTTACACTAATCTTTATTTAAAAGTTATCCTCATGGAAATAACAGCATTGTCATATTCTATACTAGTACCAGAAAATTAATCACATGTTGATAGTCTTAAGTTTTTTAATATCTTTGGTAAATAGTTCTCTATACAGAGAACTGATTCAGAAGAAAGTATATAAGAGATCAAAAGACAAAATATTCCCACCTACAAACAGAAAAACTAAATTATGTTTATGTCAAGCAACTAGCGTAGAAATTAACTTTAGACTACAGCAAACATACGATAGAAAAGATGGATAAAAAAACAAAAGCACTTCCAATTTAAATTATTATATATGAACTTACACTGCTGCATTATAAAAATAGAAGGAATAAAAAATTCTCATTTTTTTCTTTAAAAATGTCCATAGGAAACAAAGCTTAGTGTCATAAGTGTCCCTCTTGCATTTTTTTTTTACTTAAAAATAATGACACTCCCAAATATTTTTTTTTTTTTTTTAATTAAAATCACTTAAGTAATCTCTACACCCAAGGTAGGGCTCAAACACACAACCCAAGATCAAGAGTTACATCCTCTTCCACCTGAGCCAGCCAGGAGCCCCCCAAATAATTTACTCTACTTTCAATTATAAAATCAGTTACAAATATTCATGATCATCTGGTACCTAGGTAGCTCAGTCAGTTAAACTTCAACTCTTGATTTTGGCTCAGGTTCCTGAGTCCAGAACCCCACTGGATTGTGCTCTCTGCCCCTCCCCCTTGCTCACATGCGTGTGTGTGCTCGCTCTCTCACTCTCCCTTTCAAAAATAAACTCAAAATTTTTATTTTTTTAACATTTATTGAGCCTCATATATAGCAAGTAATATATTATGCATTATATCTATACTGCCTTATTCAATCCTCTAATTCTGACATATACAATATTAAAATAATCACAATTTTATTGATAAGAAAAACTAAGGCACAAATTAGTGAAGTAACTCACCTAAGATCACACACCTAGTAAGCAATAGAGAAATTCAAAACCACTTTGTCTCCAGGATCCTGAGTTTTAACTAATTTTATACTTTTCCAAGTCATGTTATTTTCATTAACATAAGTATTTTCTTTATAAATACTTAGTATATGACCAACAGCTAAAATAAACATTCTGGGGGCACCTGGTGGCTCAGTCTTGATTTTCACTCAGGTCATGATGGCAAGCGTTTGTGAGTTCAAGCCCCAATTTGGGTTCCACGCTGCCAGTGCGGAGCCTGCTTGGGATTCTCTCTCTGCCCCCCAACCTCCTCCCCCTTCTCAAAACAAATAAATAAATAAACTTAACAAAACCCCTCCAAAGGCTTTCCATTGTCCTCAGAATAAAATATTCATATGTTAAATAAATATACATACATTCTGTTTTAAGTAGAATTCTGAAATTCTTTCCTTCAATTTCATTTAAACATAGATCAGTTGATAGTTATTTGCTTCGTCATTTCTATCAACCTATGAAAGTTTGACAAGGCAATAAAACTTAGAAAGTGTAGCAAAACTCACTATCTGCAAAATAATCTAGAAGCATGTTTCTATTGAGCTTGAAATACCTAAATCTAAAAGCATATTGGAATGGTAATCAGAAATCTCTCTTACCTTTTAAGTGTCTACAAAGAAGCAAAAAGCCAAAAGTTTTTTTTATTTGAATTTCTAGTTTGCACATCTATTGACTTGCCTAACAAACAATATATGCAATACTCTTAAATGCATAAGAATTTCATGAAGAGTTTAATGAGTTCAATTATCTTAATGTAATTTAAACATATCTACAACTTAAGTCATCATTTCTATCATGAGCAGGATTAAAATAATAATCTGGCAAAAAAATTAGACTTTATTCTCTAACAGCTCAATTCTACTACCCAGAGAACAATCTTTGATTTATTACAGAGTAAACAATACTCTGAATGGATGTTATAGTTATCCTAAATTGCAACATTTTTAAAAAATTATTTGCAGAGAGCTTGCAATGTACCTACTGAAATTCTTCTATATTTAAGACGGGATCAAATGTCACCTGCCTCCTCCATCTCAATTGAAGTCTAATAAAAATCAATATAATATAATCATATAAATGTAAACATATTAGAAGCAATATAACTTTATATAATAAGAACAGGGTGCTTTCCAATTCTTTAAGTTTTTTAAAAGACAAAACAGATATCTAATTACAAATAATGCCTTCAATCTACTCTATTCTATTATATATAATTGATGCAGCCTCAATTATATATATATATACAAATTATATACCAGTGACAAAAAAAGTCATAATATCAATAATCATTCATGAGTTTTAGAGACAGGGTGTCTGTTCCACTGGAAATTAAGAACGCATGTATTGATCAACTAATCAGGTAGTTCATTTCCTAACAGTAATGAGAATATACACCAGTAAAATGAGAAATGCCCGACCTGATATGCCATTCTATATTTAAGTACTGGAAAAATACTTTAATCCTGGTATTTTACTGACCATTCAACACTTTCATATCTGATTCCACTTTCCAAACATTTGGGGTATAAGATTTTATTGTCACAATCTATGTCTTGAAAGGGAAAATATTTCCAAAAATAGTAAAAAAGCACAAAGGGAAAAGAATTATCACCACCATCAAGTTAATAACTTAAGAATATGATTTGATATAATTTAAGAAATACAATTTGATATAAGGCATACAGGAAGTTTAGTTAGCATTATATGGGCTATCAATAAAATTTTGTAAAAGCCACAACAGATCTTGGATTAAGCCCTTGAAAGTGCCAATGCTACTCAAGTTCTCAATACAGCATGTGAGACAACTTCACTTATGGATGTACCTTCATTAAGAAATGAAATTCATGGGGGTTCCTGGGTGGCTCAGTCAGTTAAGTCTCCAACTCTTGGTCTTAGCTCAGATCATGATCTCAAAGTTCCTGAGTTCAAATTCTGCACTGGGTCCTGTGCTAACAGCAGGGAGCCTGCTTGAGATTCCCTCTCTCTCCCTTTCTCTACCCCTTCCCCAGTCATGCGCTCTCTCTCAAAAATAAATAAACTTTAAAAAAAAAAAAAAAGAAATGAAATTCATCTATATTCTTTCACATATTTTAACAAGTCACTCTTCAAATTTTATTGAGTATATTACTTTAAAGTAGAAAAAAATCTCTTTACAGTCCTCCTTCAGATCTTCTGAAACTGTCAAATGCAGCTAGTAGTTTTAAAAATTCTTTCTGCAGTTTTACAGTGGTCTACTTTCAAAGACATTCCCAAAAGAACCAAAAATTCCTTCCTTAATCAACCAATGTATCTTCAGAAACATCTCCAATAATCATTCTTTTCACCCATTTAATAAATCTTTTAGTCCCCAAAAGACTTCAATTTTTCTCCTCAGAATGGGACATCCCTTTTGATACTCTTAATCCATTTCTCAAATAGGTGCAACATAGGAAATGGATGAATGAGAGATAACATTTAGTTGGCTCCTACACTTTGTTAGCAACATCAAGCTTAACTCTAAAACAGAAGACACCCAATGTTAGTAAAATGTTCTACATTAATGGTAATCAAAGCATAGAACAAACTGATCAGCCTCCCTATCTCTGAATGTTTACAGAGTTAACATGGTAATACTTTCTATCCTATTTACAGATTTCCCCCAAGAATATACTAACTCATGTGAAATCTATTCCTAAGGTCTGCAAACCATTTATAATGATGGGGCCAATTAAATGAGGCTGCAAATAGGTCAGTGCTGTAGTTCTCAAAATATGTTCTGAAACTTCTGCCAGATGGTTCACTTGGTATATATACTCACATGACAACAATTTTACTTTTATTTCTAATATAAATCAAATACTTATGAAAAATAGGGTGATATAGCAGAAAAGGAACTGTTAGGGGTAGTTGTAGAGATGGGATCCAGTTGGAGTCTGCCACCATTACTTAACTATATGACACAGAACATTTTTTTGTATATAAATTGAAGGGGATTAACATTTCCCAAAGTATGTTACAAGGATCACAAGTTCTACAGGACATTAATAAATGTCAGATGATCAAAAAGGTTGCTAAGGTTGGTAGTCAATAAACAAAATTGTCTCTCTTCTGTAGAATTTCTTGGTCTTTAATACATTAAAACGCAATGTCAACCTCCAAGATATATATAACAAAAAGCATTCCCCAAAATTCCTGGGTTCTAAGAATTGTGTTTTTGTTTTGGGGGGGGGGGTTGGCTTAAAGAACTGGTATTCCAAAAACACTAGTTTTGAAACTTTTATACTAGATTTAAAAATCCAGTTCAATGAATCTTTGAAACCTAAAAACCAGGTACTGAACTCAATATCTTATTAAAAGCAAACAATTCCATTCATTCTAAGGAGACAGTCTTCAGTCCCATATGGGATTGAGTAGGGAACGGATGGTATTCAAGGCACTTTGCCCATCTAAAATAATCTTTACAATGAAAAAGTTTAAGAATCACTTGATTAGGGTAATAGTTCTAGTTTGGAAATATTAACAAACTGCTACAAGACACTATAGTCCTTGCAAGTAACCCCCACCCCCATAAAGAAAGGAAGATGTGCTTTGAAACAACTTTGTTTCTGTAAATTCAAGAATTTCAAAGCACTTCTCAAATAGTTAGATATGATATAGTCCCAGCAGTCTAGGATTCAGAAGACTTAATCCCTGGTGCCTCTATTATAAGTAATAAATTCCCTTTTCTCATATGCATCTAGAATGCTAATACCAGATATATACCATTCTTAGGAGGATTGAGAGTAGTCACTGTTTTCCTATAGGAATTATTTCTCTTACAGAGACCTAGGGGAGAAAGGCTATACCAAAAATGTCACAAAGGTGCAGAATCACTGGTTGAGAAGGCTGTGGTATGTAGAAAGACTGAATATGTAAGCAAGCTTTTAATTTTAATTTACAGTGCTTATGAAAGGAATCATTCTTATTTGCACAGTAATAAAAGCAGCTACCATTTACAAAAACTACTAAGAACTGAGCTAGGTATGCATTACAGCCTTTATCTCCTTTAATCCTCCCAACAACAGTTCAAGGGTAGCTATTACCCCCACTTCACAGGTAAGAAACTTGGGGCTTACATTTATATTTACAAAGGCCATACAATGAAGAGGTAGCATAAACAAGATTAGACATCAGATCTGATGCCAAAGCTAATGCTCATTAACTCTACCTCATTGTGCTCTGTGCTCTTTGTTAATCCATAGCCTAAATTAATCAATTTATTTGAATTAAAAAGCTGTCATGCACACCATATACAGAAACTAAGCATATATAACTCAATTTGAATAATTCAGAAGATATACCAAGATCTTATGATGCTTTTTCAGAGTACTAGACAAAACTCTTGAAGACCAAAACCATGATTTTTCTTTTTATCCTTAGTACTTTTGTTCTGTGCTAGCATACATAACAAGCATTCAAATATTTCTTAAGTAAATAAATCATCACAATACCAGGAAAGATTAGTACTATAAAAAGCCTCACAGGCTAACAGACAACTGCTTAAACTAGCTTGGGTGTTTTTCTAAAATATTTTATATAGCTACATTTACAGATGTAGGCAACAAAATTCTCTATTAAATTATCAATTATCACCAGATCCTCCTCTTTCCCTTCCATCCTTTTTAAAGATCTTCTATACCTTTCTATTTCTGTTTCTTCTCCCCTATTCACATGTTGAGTCTCTAACTCAGACCACTAAATGGCATTTACAGCATTCAGGTCACATATTTATAACCTCAAATACAGCACAATTTGGGTTTTGTTAGGCCAACGTGTCTACTTGTTAAAAGCTTTTATTTTTGCATATTGGACTCATTTCTTAATAAGCAAATTTAATAAGCTACTGGTAGATCCTCATGAGCTAATAAAAATGTGAGTACAGCTAGAAAAGAACTAAATCTTTAAATACAAGAAAAAACCCAAAGTGGGTTTCCACTTCATAAAAGGCAATCCCACTTTTAAAACATTCTCCCTTCAAGGTGATTGCCTACATGGATTGGGGAGAATGGCAAATTTAGGCTTTCAAAGTATATCAATAAATAAAATGCCTAGAAATGCAATCAACTTGTACATGATGTGAAAGTCATATTAGTGGGAAGTGAAATTATGGAAAAAATGAATAAGATTTATATTACTATTAAATAAATTATTATATCCTTTAAGATCTTTACCGTTAACTGTAATTTTTAAAAAATTCCAACTGCTTCTTTCTATAGTTCCAATGTTTACAAATCAGGAAAAATATGATGAAAATGAAGGAAAGCAGTTCTACAGTAAAAACTTTAAAAAAATTTTTTAACGTTTATTTCTGAGAGAGAGGCAGACAAAGCGTGAGCAGGGGAGGGGCAGCGAGAGAGGGAGACAGAATTCAAAGTGGACTCCAGGCTCTGTGCTATCAGCAGAGCCTGACACAGGGCTTGAACTCACAAACCGTGAGATCATGACCAGAGCCGAAGTTGGACGCTTAACTGACTGAGCCACGCAGGCACCCCTCTATTGTAAAAGCTTTAAATTAAAAACTTTAAATTAAAAGAACACCCAATGCAGTTATCTCATAAAAAAAATAATAAGCTCTTCTAAGATAATAAGCAAAAAGCCAAAGTAAATCCTGTTTTTCAACTTAATATAAAAGCATTCACATATTTCAAAACATTTTCTTGTTCCAATAAAAAGCACAAGATGTGAATATAAGCTATCACCATTCAAAATTAAAGATCTGAGTCATAAAATGTACCATTATAATTCAACTAATTAAAGTGAGTTTTATACTTTAAAAATTATCTTAATGTAATTGGATCATGTTAAGCATTAAAAATATATATCCTAAGTATCAACAGCTTATAGTAAAAGCTCACTAAATGAGACCAATGCAAGGCTACTAATCTACTTACTGAAAGGTTCATGTCATAAAACTATCTGTATACTCAGTCTTAAAAATTGGATTCCAATTAAACTCATTTTCCAAATTTAAAGTTTATTCTTCAGCAAAATTTTGGAAAATTTAATCATTTGGATTAGAAAATGTTTTCAAAATTAAGAGAGTTAATTAGGAGAAAATAAGATTAAAAGAAAGCAATAACTAAATTAAGATTGAAAGGATCATCATTAGGAACATCAGTCACTGTACAACTCTATAATGAAGTCTATGGGGCCAAAAGTCTCCATCCTCATAGGCTAAGGACCACTTTTTATGGTTGTCAGCTATCACCTCTTGCTGCATATCAGTGGGCCAGGGCAATCTCCAGAATGGTTAAGAGTACAAGCTTTGGAATCAAATCACCTAATGGAATACTTGCTCCATCATTTAGTAGTTATGCGACCAAGTTACTTAACTTGATAATATTTTACTTAAATAATACATCAGCCAATAATACAGTAAAAGAAAAAGAAATTTTAGAATCATCTGTCATACAATCCTTAAGACCCCTGCAAATTTACCATCAATCTTATACAAATTTACCAAAAAAAAGAGCTAAAGAGGCTGCCAATTCAATTATTATGTTCCTTCAGTAAGCATTAGACATACTTGTTCCTAAAAGGATTGGGGTTCAGTATCATGGTTAATTATCATGGGATTCAAGAATGAAGACAGGAAACATTAAGCTATCTAACTTGCACTTATCTCCTCATTCTGGGTCCACCCTTCCTTCCTAGGAAAACAGGTAAAGCTAATAATAAAATACAACCAGTTGTACAAACTTACAAATTCTGCTGTCATTTCAGAGAATAACTAGTAAATAATGTTTGGTAGATCCCGAATTTAGCCGAAGAACAGTTTAGGAGTCAGATCCTTTATTCCAAGATTCTACAACAACATGGAGGAGCATCAACGAACAGAAGACATGGCTCCAAGCTGAACTCTGAAAGGGAAGTTAAGACAAACTACAGTGATAAAGTCTAAAAAGAGGAAGAAAAGGAAAAACTCAGACATTTGAAGGCTTATCAGCACCTGAACAGTGGACAGCACTGCCAAAACCAGTATTTTCTCAATTCACCTCACCACCTTGCACCCAAAGCAGTACACCTGGACAAAATCCAGCAAAAAAGGTAACTTATAAAGCAGGATTTTTTCTAAAATAAATTTGCTAATAATATCACTTTCATTGCCTATCACCTTTAAGAAGTAATTTTTAAAGCATGAGTATTTCCTGAACAGAAAGAGAATCCTTGTCATTGCTGAAAATACCACAACACTGCCTAAAAAACACAACCAAGAAAATAAAATTAATTTCATATTAAGCATAAACAAAAACTTCCTTACGATGTAAGTGGGTTGTTACCTAATTCATAATCCTACTTTCAACTGGTGAACATTCAATACTATATGTTTCTTTGGGGTATTCTTAAATTTCTAACTCCTACTTTCCTATCAGGCTATAAGCTGCTACTTTCCCAATGTCACCTTACCTGCCTTAGAATCCCATTTCTTTTCTTTCCCCTTCCTCCCTCATCCACTTTAAGATGATAAAGCCAGCAAACAGTAAGACTTTAATAAAAAAATAGTAAAAAAAAGGACCAAATCTGCTATGCAAAAATAGCCCACCCCTCCTGGGAGATGGGGCACCTACATTGCTTTATTTTTTGACAGCAATTTCAACCAATTTGGAAGTCTTTAGTCCAAAGGATTAAGTTACCAGTGTTCAACCTCTGGATTAGTGAGTGGACTGTTACCATGTGTGGACTGGGTCCTTACCTCCTTAGCGCTTCTAATGAGGCCAAGGTCACTGATTCAAACCATTATCTCAGATTGCAACTACAAAGACAATATACCTCGGTTTCCACCAGTGACAGAAAAAGGAATTACTGAGCTCCTGATATCCCATTAGGGAAGGAAACAACTAGACATCCCGAGTAAAGTCAGCAATTCCCTAAAACCCATCACTGGGACTAGGCCACTACATAGCACAAAAACTAAAAGGGGCCCTCCACTCCATGACCAATTAAATACAGACTTCTCAATTCTGCCTTTAAGGCTTTTCAAAGGTAGCTTTATTTTCTATATTCTTGTATACAGACACCATTGCCTACCAACTTAGGCAATTTCCTATGCTCTTTTCCATAAATATTCCCTATAATTTGAGCCTTTTTGGTGTAGTTTTCTCTACTAAAATAACCTACTAATCCTCGTAGCTATCAAACTTGTCTCAAATGTCACCTCTTAAAAGGCATGTGATTTTTACTTTGATTCCCAATACTGTTTTATTCATATCTCTCATAACATATATCCTACCCTTGCCATACTTTTCCCATTTATTGAACTTCTATCCCAAGTCATTCCCTAAAATGCTTCAAGCAACCTACAAAGGTAGATATAAATACTACAAAATAAAATACATTATAAATTGGTGAAAAAACTGAAGCAAAGGACCAAAATTAGTAGGAGACTAATATATGGAGCCTGTTACCTATTATCTTTTTCTTTCATGTACATGTGTGTGTGTACACATATATGTATGCATAAACATATACTTATTCTTGAATGAGTATGCTCTCCTTAAGGATAGAAACAGTGCTGTGTAAACACTTATTAAATTATATCCTTTCAAATACATAGGATATTTTGTAATCTAAGAATTTCAAAATGTCCTTTTAAAATTATATTCCTTTATACGTATATTCACACATATATGAACATAGTCTCAAAATTTAAAAAGGCAAGTGAAGTGAAAAAAGGTACCAACATATAAAGGAATAAGTTAGTTTGATGGCACTTTAAATGTCAGTAAAATAATCAAATTACTCACATTTAGTGTCAATGACAGCACTAAGGCTTTTAACATTTCAAATAACTGCATATGCCATTTCCCTTTTTGTAGAGACATAGGAGTGCTCAGAGGGATAGGAAGAAATAATTCCTCTTCTTTCCACTGCCTGGAAGAGACTGGCAATTGAATATATGAAAAGAAAGCAGGCAAAAGTCTCTATGATCACTAATGTGTTAAGAACCAATCCTAAAATATAAGTCCACATTCACTTGGATTTTTCACTACTAAGTATATTTGGGACACATCTGCTTTGGATTAGACACAGATGAACCCTATGAAAACATTAAATTGCCAAACATCCTACCTGAAGGTTATAACCACTTATCCTTCAGACCTTTAAAACTACAGCTATAGATAACAGCCTTTCTGGGAAATTACGCTATTTTTGTCTGTTTGTTTTTCAAAAGAAAACACGAGAAGAGAAATACGTTGTTTTGAGGGAACACAGGCTAGGAAAGTGAATACAGTATTTTTATAAACTGAGAAATCTGCTAACCAAAGGGCTTCTGTACTGAATCATTTTATATTGAAAATCACTATTCTTCTAATGTATTTCCTTCATGCATTAACAAATAACAGAAAAAAACATAATTTCCTCACTGGCCCGGCCTTTTCTGCTTCCAAGTACCCCACTACAATCCAAATTACAGATTTCTTTTATACTAATATAAATTAGCTTAGCATAAATTGAAGGTGATTTAGTCAACAAGTGTTGAGGGCCAGATCACTCCCCAATTTAATCTTCAGTTACTTCCTATCATTTCCCATGACAAACTTACTCTATTAAGGCCAACTGTTACATTACCGATGTTCTGAATGTTTTTCTTATTTCTTCCCCTTTTTATTAATACTCTCTTGCCTGAAACGTTCTCCTTCAACCCAAAGCTTTCAAAAAGTCCACTCAAATAACTCTACATCCCTCACCCACCAAAGGTCAATTCTATCCCACCTGTAAACATTGAATGCAATTTCCTATGTCATTTTCAAGACTAGAGTTCCAGTTAGTCTAAGAAACATTTTGTAGCACCATCTGAGAATTCACTTAGCCTCTCTGAACTTGTTCTTCCATCTATAAACCAAGAGTTGAACAAGAACACAAGATTTCCAGCTCCAAATTTCTGATTTGTTGATTTCATATTTCATGTCATTTAAAAATGTTATTTAGCTCTTATGTTGTCATATAATTTCTCCATGTATATGTCATATACACTCCCTGAGGATAAGAACCATGTTTGATTACATCTTACCAACACCATTACTATGGAATAATTTACTCAATAAATCGGTATTGAGTAACCTATCATTTGATAGGTTGGTGAAGGGGAAGCATAGAGAATCTAACATAACAGGCAAAGTAATATATCTGCGGAGAACTGAAACTTACTCCTGTATATCAGAATGGCCATGCATATAATGGTAATAGGATGGCAGAATATTTGGCAGTAATGATATCCCTATCCTGGATGTTTGGTGGGGAAGGGGCTCTGCACATGTCAATTCACTTATTCGACAAATATTTCAAAACATAACCATGAACCAGGCACTATCACATGCAGTGGGTAAAGTCCTTGTTCTCATGGAGGTTAAATTCTTGAGTGCAAGAACAAGAGTGGCATCCCTGCTCACACTTCCAAGATCAAAATAAGAGTTTCTGAGGGCTGAACAAGAAATATCTGCAGTTACCAATGCCTTCCAATACATGAAAGCTGACTGAGAAAACAACGGTCAGAACAGCTCCATTCTGATCACATGCTACAGAGGCCAACAGAGCACAAAGGTTGTGAAAAGCACAAATTCTGGAAGGAAACCAGACTGCCTGGATTTAAATCCCAGCTCCCACTTACTAGCTATGTGACCCTGAATAAGTTCCGTAATTATCCTATGCCTCAGTTTCTTCACCTGCAAAATGAGGATAATAATGGTACTTACAACCAATAAGACTGTTCTGAGAATTAAATAAGTTGATTTATGTCAAGTGCTTAAAACAGTGTTGCACATAAGTACTGTAATTTCCAACTCTCCTACAACTATTACCACTACTCTTACTACTAAATTGTTACAATCTGTGAACAAGCTCAAACAGTACATAATACGTAGTAGTAACTCAGTATTTAATCAACAACTAAATAAATGAATCAGAGACTCAGCTTCTTTGTGAAAACTGAACAAAAGCATCCTATCAACTTTAAGACTGCTAGGACTCAAGGGGATATAATCTATTTCAAAGTACTTTGTTAAAAACACCCCCCCCCCAAAATCATACAAGAGTAAGGTTTTAATACTATCACCAGCAGAAATGTATCATAGCCGTATCACAGCAAAAATTTAGTGCTAGATTATTTAAGTTGTAAGCTTATACCTTCAAAGCATTCCTAACTAGTTAATATGCTGGTTATTACCACGTGAATGCACACTAAGAAAGCCTAATAACCAAAGAAATTAGGTAAGTAGATGAGCTGGCAGGAAATGAAGTCTCATCACAATCAGCAGTTTTATAATCAATCCAACTAGAACTTACTCAAAAAAGGACTACTCAGACATGTACCCACGGTATCATAAGTTCCCCAACCGGAGTGGTGAGTTAATATTACAAAAATAATCCAGGAGACCTGGAAAAATAAGATGCTATCACATCTATCTTAACTATGTCAAGTTCATAGTAACCCTTTACTCTATGGCTGCATGGAGGAGGAAGGACAATACCACCCATACCACGGTAGATCCACACCATGATCTAACCACAGTAAATCTTCTCCCCAGTCAACACCTGCTGATCATTGCACTACAACATCACATTCCACATCTTCCCTTCTGTTTTTAATTACCCCAGCCTTAAAAGTAAAGACCTCATCTCTTAATGCTGTTTTACTCCCATTTAATACCCATACATAATCAATTAATTTACTGCTAATTCTGATCACTGTCAAACCTTTCTCATCTCCTTTTACATAATCCATTACTTACCTGTTCAATAATAAGTAACCGTAATGACTGTAAGTAATATAGATCAGTTAGGAACTTTAAACAAGTTACTACTTACTTTAAACAAACTTACTACTTACTAACCTGTTTAATTTTTTTTAAATGTTCTTAATACAAACAGATGACATTTTTATAAGTTCGATGTTTATATTTTCAACAGCTGAAAATGAACCAAAGGACTTCCAACACAATACTTGGATACTATTTAAGAATCATTATACGCTGAGTAGATGAACCAGTCAAAAGTGGATAAAGAATACTGATAGTCTAACTTTGAAGTAAATCAGTTTTTCTTGGTCTTATTCCAGTTGGAAAACTTTTACTGGCATAAACAAAAGTAAATACAAAATAAGCATAAACATAAAACAAAATGCTTGTTTAAAGCAATAACTAAGCATTGCCTTTTGGGCTCAAAACACAGCAAAAAGTAATCAATTAATTCTGATTCATCTCTATTCAAGGAGGAAACAATGGTATCACATGATCATCCATACAGAATGTATTTACCTTTCAAATATACCATAACAGTGTTTTTAAAAAGCTGTCCTTCTCTTATGCCAATTTGTTTCATTTATTCATTAAGCAAATTTTTACTAAGCATCCACCTGTTAAGCACTGAGATATACTTTGGATATATAATAGCAAATCAAACATCTCTGTCCATGAAGCTTAAAATCATCACATAATCACATATGCACAGAAAATCATTAAACTGTAATAAACACTATAAATAATCAAGGTACTATTAAAGAGTATTTACAAAGAACCTGAGTTTAGATTGTTATGTCAGAAAAGGCCTATCAAAAAGTGACAGTACACTTACTATGATGAGCACTGAGTAACACACAGAATTGCTAAATCACTATACTGTATACCTGAAACTAACACTGCATGTTACTTGTACTAGAAATAAAATAAAAATTTGTATAAAAAAATGACAGTTAAACTTTAAGAAAGAATGGAGGGAAGGTGACACAGGGGATGTTCAGGTTGAAGGAACAGTGTGTGCCTAACCCTAGAGGAAGAGTAAGAATAGATGGCAATTTGAGGAACTGAAAGAAGGAAACTGAAAGTCAGGGGGAAAGTGGCAAAATATGCCGGCAAGAAGCAAAAGCAAAAAGTAATTACTTTCAAAGAAATGGGAAGGCTTTAAAGGGTGTTGGGTAAGTGAGTGATCTGAACAGATTTCTATTTTAAGAATATCATTCTGACTACAAGATATAATATTAGACAAACCCAAGAATGTATGCAAGAGGCTAGTGAGGAAGCTACCGCAGTACTTGAAGAGATAAATATATTATCTTGTTATCTTAGACAAGAGTTGTGGCCATGGTGGGGGGAGGGGGATAAATTCAGGATATATTTTAAAGGTTATGGTAAGGATGTAGAGGGTGAGGGAAAGGGAGCTATCAAGAATGGCTCTCAAGTTTCTAAAGTGAAGAATCAGTAAGAAGTAATAATTATATTCTTAACAATAGAGAACTGAGGGTTGCTGGAGGGGCGTTAGGTGCAGGGATGGGCTAGATGGGTGATGGGCATTAAGGAGAGCACTTGTTGAGATGAGCACTGGGTGTTGTACATAAGTGATGAATCACTAAATTCTACTGCAGAAACCATTATTACACTGTATATTAACTAACTAGAATTTAAATAAAAATTTACAACAAGCAAAAAAGAAATAATAATGATTAAAATGAAGATGACAGAGCAGAAAGAAATTTGAGAAGGTAGGTAATGAAGAAAGAGAAGTTTATGATCTGTTGAGAGGCCTATGAGAATACATGCAGAGCTGTTTTATGAAGGCAGATAACTGGATCATTCTAACATGCAATGAGAAGTGTGGGCTAGTGGTGCGCATTCAGAAACTGATAGCATACAGGCGGTATTAAAGCCATACAGCAGATGATTACTCAGGGAAAAGGCAGTAAGTGTGAAGAGGACTCAGAAATTCAAAGGAACTCCAACACTGAATCTGAGAGAATAGGTGAATCTGAAAGAGACTGAAAAAAAGTGGCCAGAAAGGTGGGAAGAAACTGTACCAGGGGATCGCTGAAAGCAAAGGAGAATGTTTCAAGAAAGGAAAAACAAAGCTCATCTAGGCCCAATGACACTGAAAATCCAAGTTATGATTTCCAGGTCAAACTGGTGAAGAAGAAAGAGTGGAAGGAAGGACACGTAAATATATGTGAGACTAGAAAAAAAAGTCAACCTAGATTCTAAAACTAATTACATAAAGCTCTTTAAAATAATGTAAACATGCTTTAAACTGTTTTCCCCTCATGTAATTTCTTTTAATGATCCATGAAAGCATACTCTTACCATGACATATTCAATGCTAACACCATGGTGACGCAGCAAAAACCAACCAGCAGAGCTCTAACATTGCAGCATGCTTCTAATATTGCAGCACCACACGGGTCATGCTTTGCATAGTTTCAAATTTTTAAATTCAACTTCCTATACAAGAAACAAAATCTACTTGTTTTGCAGTTCTACAAAGACTGAATTTAAATTATTAGGAAATTAAAATGGTTTTCCTGAAAAGATAATTTTCACACGATTTTCAAAAAAAACATACTAAAATTAATTCATTTAACACTTGAATGTCTTGCATGCCAGGCACACCAGTGTGATGACTTTAAACACCTTTTTTCTCACCAAGGGCTTATAGGTAAACGTCGGTATGTTCTACGGTAATTCTGGTACTGGTAGTAATACACAAATCAAAGAAGCCTGCCTATTTTCAGGTTTTCAGCCACTCTGATATATTTATGGGCATCTTGTTGGCTTTATTACAAATACCAGAAGATTTTTAATTAGAAAAATTATTTTTATTATTAGCTGTTTTAGTATTATGTATGTAACCTGAGACAATCCCACCTCTCTAATAAACTAAGTAAGCTTCAGTTTATTCACCAGTAAAACAGAAAAAAACTTAACTCACAAGGTTGTTGAATTGGCTTAACATGTTAATAAATATTAACTGAAGCTTATCCTAACACTTCTAATCACTTCTGTGAAGTGAAATACTGCATTATATACTGTTCTTATTCTACTGGATATAAGTCAAGCAATTCAACTTTTAAAATTTATATACTCATAGATCAAATCTTGAAGCAATGACTTTATTAAAATTAGTATCATTTTTTACATTTAATTGTGCAGTATTCTACAGTTAAGACAGGTGCATAATGATAGAAACACATCTATTTTATACTCCTTTTCTAAAAACACCACTAAAATATCAAAAATAATGAATTTTTAAGATATAAAGACATAAGCCCATAAAAAATGACAGAATGGGTAAAAAGACAATAGCAACAAAAATTTGGAAGCTGGAAAGCAGATGGTTGAGTGACAAATGACTTAGCAAACACTCGAAAATCAAATCTTTAGCAAACAGTGGAGAAAGCCAAGAACAAACCCAATTTAAACTGTAAAATCCCCAAAAGACTCAGCAATTGGCAGTACCACGTACATCCGAAGTGGGATATGGGGGAGAGAGGGAGCTAAAATAAGGAAGACTGTTTAAAAGTCTGTTTAACAAGTAACCAGCCCCACTGATCCCAACTGCCCCCTCACCAATCCCAACAAAAAAACTGAAAATATGTAGTCTGGAAAATATAAAACAAAATATTCCAAGTTTCAAAAAATCAGGTACAGCTGTAGGCAAGAAAACATACTGAAAACAGGGTGATTGAAGAAATATATATAGGGAAGCTGAGATTCTACCAAGACCTTTTACCCAACTCCCCTCCTATATCCCCCACAACCTGCACCTCCAGGCAAGAAAGAGCCTTCTACAGGACATCTAACCAACTCAGAGGAAAGGCATGAAGATACTGACATCAAAAGTGCTCCAACCACACAGCCCAGCCTGGTTACCATAAAGTAAAGCTAACAAGTCTCACTGAGGATTTCTAATTAGCATTTTACTCCCCTACTCACACACAACCACCAACCAACTAAGGAAAGGCTATAGAACATGAAAGATAAAGACCAAACAGATACAAACTAAAAAACAAACCAGGAGGGCACAGGTCACACAGGGAGAAGAAATCTTTAAATAAAAAAAAAAGTAATATTTATATATTCAGACAGCTATGAGAAAGTACTATTGTTATTAGAACAGGATACGATTTAAAAGGGGCAAAGGCAAAAAAACAAAAAGCAAAGGCTTTGGGAAATTAAATATATGGTAATATAGAAAACTCAACAGAAGTAGAGCAAAAAAGAAAATGAGATAGAAAATAGGAAAGAAAATACAAGAAAATCAGAAGTCAAAAATGTCCATTATCCTAATAAGGAATTTAAGGAAAAAAAAAACCAAAAAACAGAAAATGGAAAGAAATAATCAAGACCTCATTCAAGAAAAAGTCCCAGAATTAAAAGATGTTTCCAGACTACAAGGGCATACCAAGTACTCAGCAACCCTGAGGGTAAAAAGAAACCTACCCAAGGAACCATCACTGTAAAATTTCAATACTGGAACACTGAAAACAGATTCAACCTTAAACGCTTTCAGAGAATTAAAGAATGAGAGAGAGCAAGAGAGAGAAGGGTAAACAAGTCAGAAAAAAAGGAAAAACAAAACATATATATACAGGTCACATACAATATATAAGAAATCAGAATGGCTTCAGACTTCTCAAAAGGAATATGGAAGTTAGAAAGCAATGGAGCGAAATTATAAAATAATACAATTTTACAATGTAGTATTCTTTACCTAACCAAACCACCTTAAGTGTCAGGGTAAACTAAAATCATTTTTTCTTTTAAAGATTTTAGCTTTACGGAATCTCTGCACCCAACATGGAGCTCAAACTCATAATCCTGAGATCAAGAGTTGTGTGCTCTACCAACTAAACCAGCCAGGCACTCCTTAAAAAAAATTTTTTTTTTTTTTTAGGTAATCTCTACCCCAATGTGGGGCTCAAACTCATGACTCTGAAATCAAGAATCTCATGCTCTACTGACTGAGCCAGCCAGACACCCCTAAAACCATTTTAAAATATCAAGTAAGCCAAGAATGAACATGACAAGGATCACTGCAAAATGAAATCCAACCACAGGAGAAAGTGAAGGGAATCCCACAATAATGGATGTGTACCAAGGTGTAGAACACAATTAGGTCCAAAGTGGAGGTCAGAGGAATATAAGAGACTGCCTAAGGAAGATAAAATTGATAACACCTGATATGTCTGAACATCTCAAGAGACATTTGATGCAATGTTGAATAATGATAATTACAGAAAAAACTAAGCCCGGGGTGGGGCAGAGACATTGAACTTCAGCCAGATCACCCTATGGTAAAACAGTCAGTAAGTCACACTGAGACTAGATAAGCTCTTTAGTCTCCTAAAGTGCAAGCAGATGACCAAGAATTACCAGACCTCTGAGGAAAGGCTCTATCACAAAAGGCAAAGCAAAAATGGGTAAAAAGGCATACAAAAATGGGGGAAACAGAATTTGGAAGAAACAGAAAACTTATTCTAGGTAGTATATAGAAATATATATACTATATATTCTAGTACATTATATGTACTAGATAGCTGGGATGGGGTGGAAGGAGGTAGGCAAGTGCAGTACATTGTACAGGACATGAAGAGTGATATTTTATAAGAATACTAAATGATCAACAATGATGTAATCATAGCTATTCAAAGGAAAGGGTACTTGGAGGAAGGGGGATCAGCTGAGTAGGTGATAAAGTTAAATTTTCATTTTCTTTCCAGAAGTTCAAAAAGCCAAAACACAAGCACAAAGTATTTTATTTAACACACACTATGTAGGGCATGTGAGTTAGACACAGTTCTAAGGGCTTTCCAAATTCATTTCCTATAACAACCCTGAGGTAGGTACTGCTATCCCCATTTATTGAAATGAGCAACATGAGGCATAGAGAGGTTAAGTAGCCCAATGTTACATAAAACTAGGTTCAAACCTAAATAGTCTTATTCCAGAATCTATGCTCCTAACCATCTAGCCATGTTGCATATCGAGTAGCAATACAAGCATGTTGTCTACAACTAGGAGGTAAACATAACAATCATCCGAAAGAGATAAAAGTGACTGCTTTGGGGAATGGAAACACGGAAAGGAAGGGGGCAGGAAGCTTTTGTTTGTTTTGATAACCATGTAAATTATTTGACTCTTTAAGTTGTGGAGGTACAACCTAAATAAAATTAAAATGTACAATTTAGTACTTTTATTTTATCTAATGTTGCCATCCTCAGAAGTAGGCAAAATGAGTATTACTCCTATTTCATAGATAAGAAAACTTTCATTCCTCTTTAATAAGTATTTGAGGGCCTACTATATAACATGCACTGTATTTAAAAAATAGGTATCAATTCACCTCAAATAATGATGAGGTGAAAGAGGTACAAAAAGTCTTTTTATTCTTTTCTCTTCAATTTATTGTATAACTTATATGATCCTGTATCTCTAACAGCTGTGCTTAAGACAAGGGATAATATAAATTGTAAATTGTGACAGAAAAAAAGAGAAAGGTCTGCTCATTAATTTGTCCAAAAAATATTTAGTTCTTGTCCTTGAGGAACTCAGTGTCTTATGTGGAACATAATTATAATTGAATGTGTGCAGTGCGTTCAATAGAGGAGCACTAAAAAGTGTTAAGGAAACATTCCCTGGGTGAAGACACTGCTTCAGAGGGAACGTTTCTGAACGGAGTCTTGAAGGATGAACAGAAGTTTGACCAATTTCACACAAGAAGCTATACTAATAGTTGCAAACACAAAAGACTATAGACCAGTGTGGAATACCTACACCTCCACTGTGTTATAAAGGTGACTTCATATTAAAGGCTAAAATAAGACATTAAGATTTTTTCAAGGAGCTTTAAAAAAAAAAGATACATAATCTTAATGCCTGATCCATGTTTCTAAGTTTTAGTGTTGCCCCGTGATCAACTGAAATCATTTTCCACATGTCTAATAAACATTTTAAATTTTAAAGCGTTAAGAGTATTATTTCAAAAGAAGACTAAAGAACAACCACCTTTCATTTGTCTTACCGCCAAAAAGTTTCACTGTTAACATGGTTTTTAAGTCATAATATTGAAATTATAATGTACCCCTTTCTCCCATGAGACAGAAATTGGTGACCAAGCCCCAGACAATGCAAGTGACATGGAAGCTATGAAGAAAAAGAAAGAATTTTTTTTAATCGTTATCACTTCTTTCTCTTGTAGATAGTCTCAAATTTCCTTCCAAGGGCAAACTTAAATGAAACTTTTCTTTTTCCAAACTTTAGTGATAAAAGAAATAATTTGCAGTAAAACACTGTAAAGAAAATAATATGCATGTGTTCCTTTTTGACCTTTATAGGTATTTTAGGGGTGAAACATTTTAATTTTTTAGCATTTAATGGATGCCTCTGAATCAAAAATTTTCTGGTTCTGATGACTTAACTTTGATGTTAACTAACAAAGGATCAAAAATGTAGTAAATTCGAAACAGGTAGCGTCAACTCAACTTACTTTATGCCAGTACTTGATCATACTTCTCAGTATCTCTTTTTGTCCCTTAAATTCCAAACCTTTCTACATAATTTGCCCCTAAATGATCTTCATCTCAGTTACTATATGGAAAAATTAATTTTGTACTAAACATCTTAAATTGGGCCTCTATCCCTACAATTAAAAAACCTAACTGTAAGTAGCAACATCTGACTTTAATTGTCTGGAAAAGCAAGTTGTGGAAAGCTCTATCATGCCCTACCACCAGGGGAGAAAAAGGAGAAAGTCATGTCAGGAGACCACAAATGGTAATTAACAAAAATCATGGCAGGTTTCAATTCAAAATGTGTGGTTTTCATTTGTGCATTTCATCTGTCTTTTATTTCTCTGAATTTAGTATCCACATAATATACCTGTTTTTTTAGGGGCTTCACTCGATCATGCCTCTTAGACTCAGAAAACATTAATATTTGGGGTAAATAGTTCTTTAAAATTATGAATATTAGCAATTACAGATAAATATTAGCATATGAAACAAACTTTTATCGATGATTATAATGACTATTAAAGAAACTACCTCCCTAAAAGAGCTCTATCTACCTTTTAAGGACAATTTTGTACACAAGATACAGATTACATTTGGTTCGGTAACAATGTTTTAATTATATGATTACTGGAAAAATTACAAAAATCTTAAAAGACAAGATTTTAAATTATTTCAATTAACCATGCCTTTGCCTTACATCTGTAAAGTAACTTAAAAATGTTTATCATGAAAACCTCACTGCAACATTTGGTCTTTGTTCTTTTTCTAAAACTGTAATTCTTTTGGAATACCCTCAATTTTTCCAAAGTGAAAACCAAAAATACACATTTAGAATATAAATTTCCAATTAGTTTGGTGAAAGTTCAATCACAAAAATCTCCAACTAATACTAAAATAATTAAATATCTTTAGAGCTTATTCAGAGTTCCACAGTTAAAATGAATAGCCTTTGTCATTAACTCCTATGATACTATTTTGATCAAGGTTAGTCACAGACCAGCAAATCTGTGAAAAGAACATTCCTTTAAAATTCAACTTAGTTTAAAGCAATGTAGAATCATTAGAGATTTCACAACTTTTGCAGTCAGCTTCAAAGACACAATTGGAATCAATAGCGTATTTAAAGCATTATTTTCAATTCAAGTAAGAAAACACTAGTGGCTTAATAATGTATTTTGACTATGTTTTTATTCTTTTTTTTTTTTTTTTTTTTTTTGGCAACGAAGGGAACAGGTGGAGTAGATTAGCAGGGGAGCAAAGTCTTATGTTCATGCGTCTATAAATTCAACCCTCCAAGACTTTTCCTACTCTTTAAAATGGCTACCACCTTGATCTATACAAAAGAAAAAAAAATGTACAGGACACTACTATCAAAGATAAATTTGGTTATTTTGACAGTGTTTACCCTCCTGCCCCCCCCAACATACTTTTTAAGATTCCCATTCCTGTTCTGTTCAGATAAAATGACCATTAAATAAGTACACAAAAGTTGGTTAATTACAGTCTGTGAGGGCAACCTATAAAACCGAGACTAGGTCATCTTTCCTACGAGGTCTAAGAAAAGCATGTAACATTATCTTCCACAGACTAAGATCAAACACAGTAGAAGTGAAAAGGATTGCCCAACCTAGTAAAGGAGAAACAACCGTGGGAACCACAACCCCCACTCAAGAGATGCTCATAAGGATTTAGTAATTCAAGTGAATAGATAAATATTATATGGCTTAGCAAAAATTTTGTTAGTAATCTTTTCAAAAAGCATTTTATAAATAACAAAAGCCATTTGGTGCCCCTAAACCTATGCTTAATATTCAGTAACTACTGTCAAGTAGTTTACATATTACTTACACCCATTTGCCATCCACTCTGAAACCATTCCATAACACTCTTGCTCTAGGAAACTTACCACAAAAATGCATTTTCACATACAAAAATGGAAAAATATGTAATGCTTTCGACAAATCTTGTGCATCTATACAGCTACTAAATAAATTAACTCTGAATTTGTTGAATGTCTGCAGAAACATGGCATGATCTTACCTCTCATCCTCGCCATCCACCAGGGGTGTCGTCAGCGGTAGCACCTTCAACGGGAAAAGAGAAGCAGGGGCTGCTAGGCTGCTGCTACTCCCATCTGAAACTGCTGACATTCCCCCACTGTCACCACTGATAGTCTGAGGTAAGCCAACTAAGGAGGGTTCCGCTGGGCGCCTGGCATCTTCAATTTGGCTTCCAATTGCCTGAGCTAATGACTGTGCAGAGAACTGAGTAGAACTTAGTGGTATCTGTTGTGCCAAAGGCAGATTTATGTTACTGGCTATCAAGGGAGGTTGACTAACACTTTGAACCAAATTACCATTTTGAGTGGCAGGGGTTTGTGCTATATTCTGTGGTGGAACCAAGTTTGTTGGGGCAGAAGGCATTCCAGAAGGACCAGTTGAACTAACCTGACTTGTAACAGAAATACTACTAGCAGAGGGCAAAGGACTAACTGCAGGCAATGGCTGCGAAACAACTTGAGCTACCGATTCTACTCCTTGTGGCTGGGGAGGCACAGTTAACAAGGTACTCTGGGGTGCAATGACCAACTGTTGAGGAAGGCTTGACGCACTAGTTTGAACTCCCTGATGAATAATCGCAGTTTGAGCAGGTGGAACTATTTGTGAAGATGGAGGAGCACCTTGCTGAACAACCGAAGGTGTGACTTGGGTAGAGGGCTGCTGCACTGCAGTAGGTATGTTTGCTTGTTGACCGATATTTGCAATTTGACTGCCAGTAGGTACAACAGATACTGCTGTTTGAGCCTGGCCAACAGGCTGGCCGGATGCCCCTGCAGGTTGTGCTTGGATTGCCGTGGGCTGCACCGGCAGCTGGATACTCTGTGGCTGAGCCGTAGGAATCACTGTCGCTCCTGCTCCCACTCCTGCAGAACTGGGCTGTCCGGAGGACACTGCTGTTTGAAGAATCGGCTGCTGCTGCACATACTCTGAAGGATTCTGAGCCACGGATTTACCATGGCCTGGGACCATCTGGGTAGAGACAGTCGGCTGCTGTTGTCCATACTGTAACGGTTGGGGTGGTGCTCCTGGAAGGGGGGCTTGCACTGGAGGAACCGTCTGAGAATACGGTAGTTGGGGTTGAGCCAGACTGGAAATGGAAGGCTGCTGACCTAAAGCTGAAGTTACACCAACCACACTAACAGGTGACGGCTGGATACCAGTTGCAGCACTGATAGTGGCCTGTAGAGGTACTGGCTGAAGACCTTGCTTTTGAGGATAGCTCAGTTCTTGAGACTGTAATTGTACTTGCGTGATCTGTGACTGAGAAATACTCTGTGGAATGCTAACTGCTGAAATACTCTGGGGACCAGTGCTACTGAAATCCATCTGGGGAAGAGCCATACCTTGAAGAGCTGGTTGCTGCTGCTGCACCACCACAGTAGGGGCTCCCATCTCTCCGCTTCCCACACTCTCCGTGTAGTGACTCAGTGTGCTGACACTACTGCTCACTGAACTCCCACTAGTGCTCTCCCTCTCCGAAGTCACTTCTGTCGGGTTCTGTTTCACAGTTTCCACCACTTTATTTATCGCCACACCTTCTGCGGCAGGTACAGCATTTTCTTTTTCATAGAACTCGGTGCAAGTCCATCTGCCTTTTTTAAAGGGTTCAGAACTAGAATCTAACTTCACAACTCTGAACCTTGACGTGTTAACTGTTGGTGGCTGCTGCTGACCCGAAAGGGACCCCGCAGTCATCCCTGCAGCTGCACTGGGGGCACTGTTAACAACAGCGGAGGAGGATATAGTACCATTGCCCATGCCACTCAAGATATTCACATTAACACTGCTGCTAACTCCAGGCCCAACACTCACAGTAGCAGCACTAGGAATATTGCTTGCATTTATATTAGCATTACCAAGTATGCTGCTTGTCACACTAGGATTAAAACTACCCACGGCAGTAATGTTGACATTACTCATTGTATTAGTGCCAGTAACAGAACTTATACCTATACTGCCAGTAGTACTTGGAGCACGGATATTAGTCATTACAGATCCAGGTGAGCCACCGGATGATACAGCAGAAGTTGGGGCCGCTGCTAGAACACTGTCTGAGCTTCCAGCTGCAGAGAGTTTTCTGGATACTGGACTGGAGGGTGGCCCTCCAGGAATGGATGTACTGGCCACACCAGCATGGGATGGATGGTGGTGCCCATGGTGTAGGTGGTGCCCATGATGGATGTGATGGTGGTGATGGAGGTGGTGTGGATGAGCATTCCCATTGATCACAACGTTCTGTTGTGGAAGGTGAGGCAAATGAGGCTGCGGAAGGTGGGGCTGGTTGGGAGAGACTGCCCCAGGTGTCTCAGCTTCCTGGAAGTTATTCAGAGTCTCTTCTGAGGAGCTGCGTTCAGGCTCCCCTAAGTCAGTAGCCCTGGAAAGTGACACATCAAGGATCTCGGAAGAAGACAGATCTTCCGTGTGAGACTCATCCAGGTCATCATAGCTCTCGGTGTCCTCTGCGATACTGTTGTTAGAGCTGATGCTGGCGGAGATCTGAGCCGGGGTAACGCTAGTTATCTGGAAGCCACTTTTCTTTTTCATTTGAGTTCCGCCTGGCGCAAGAGGCTGTGCCTGCAGCTGAGCCTGAGAGAGGAGGTTCAGGCTTTGTGGAGGCGGAGGCTGTGGTCCCGACGTAGAAGATGCTGCAGGAGGTGGCGGCTGGAGCAGCGACGGAGGCGGAAAATCCTCGGAAGATGTGGCACTACTACCAACGCCGGTACCTGCTGCATTGAGAGCAGAGGCGCTGCCACTACCGCTGCCCCTTCTAGGGAACATTGCCGGGTGCGCCATCTTCCTAGCACTAATGTCTGCAGCGGCCGCGGCCGCCGCGGCGGTGGACTCAGGCGGCTGGTGCATTGTGTCGGGTACCGGGGGGCGGAGGAGGCGAGTGCAATTTCCTTCTGCACCGTAATCTTTGTATTCAAGACGCCGGGGAGGAAAACGGGACCTGACGCTCCGCCCGGCGCGGTTCCTCCTTCTCCTCCTCCTCCTCAGCCGAAGGCGCCGGCCGCTCCTGCCTTCGAGGGCGAGCTTCGGGAAGGGAGGATGAACGAGGGTGAACAGGGCGGCCAGGGACCCGAAGGGGGGACCCCTTCAGTCCTTCGCCATTCACTTTCCCCTCTAGTCTCACACCCCCCTTTATATTCCGCTTCACGTGGGGTGCGGGGCAGGAGGGAGGGGAAGACAAGGCAAGGGGGAGACAAGTGGAGGGGGTGGGAAAACCGAGAAATGCCCACCTTCTCCCGACAACTCAAAAGCCACCTCAACCCCTCCTCCCGCCGCGGCGGCGGCGGCCGCTGCAAAACCCTCCCGGTCGCTCTGCACGAAAGCAGCGCGGAGCGAGTGTCGCCTTCCCCTCGCCACCCCCAGCGCCGCCGCCGCCGGCGAGCCCCGAGCTCAGTGTCGCTCAAACCTCCCCTCCCGGCCCCGCTGTCCCCGCTCGGCCCTCCCCCCACGCCCCTCGGACCCTTTCAAACCCCCTGGGCTCGCGGCGGCTGTTCCGTGAGCAAACGCTGGCCGCGGCTGGGGCCGGGGCGGCGAGGCTCGGAGCGGGGCGGCGGCGGGGCGCCCGGTACGGTGAGCCCAGCAACGAGGCGCGGGCGGGCGCGCAGAGACGCCGGGTCCTCGCGGAGCACGGCCGGGGCGCGGCGGCGGCACTGGCAGCGGGAGCCCAGGGACCGCTCCATCACTGGCAGCCATGGAGCCCGAGCATTTTCCTCCCTCAGGGCAGGCGCCTCGGCTCGGCACACGTCCTCGGGGAGGAAGGGGCCGGCGCCCGAGCCTCCCCGGAGGGCGGCGGGATGTGCGCTAGCGCAGAGGGGTGCGAGCTGCTCCTGTCCTCTTCCTCCTCAGCCGGCTCGTCCTCACCCTGCTGCTCCCGCGGCCCGGGCGGGAGGGGGCCGCAGGCAGCGGCGGCTCCTTTCTCGGCGGCGTTGGTGGCCAGACGGGCTGGTGCAAGCGACTGCAGCCGACGCCGTTCAAAGGAACGAGAGGTGGGGTTGGTCGGTGTCGGCAAACGGGGCGGGTGAGTGGGTGGGTGCCGAGGGAGGGCGGCGGGCGGGGAGGGGGCTGTGGTGGTTGTTACTAGTGCTCTTCTCCGGCTCCACCGTATCCCCCAGTCTCTCGCGGCAACGGGAGAGGAGGGACCAGCGCCCGAGCGCAGGAGGAGGAGGAGGGGCGACCGTCGGCGAGAGGAGGCGGCGGCGGTGGTGGCGGGGGGAGGGGGCAAGCAAAGGAGAAGGAGGGAAGATGGCGTCTGCGCATGCGCCCCGGCGCCGCAGACATAAAGCCGGGTCCGGCGAAGAAGGAGGCGGCGGGGCTTCGGGCCTTGCCGAGTGCTGGGTCTCCCGACGGAAATTGCCGAAGACTCGCGGCGGCGCCGACGCCGAGGGTGGTGGGGGTGGGGAATTTCGGCCGGGGGAGCGAATCCGGGTCGGCCAGTGAGGTTCGGCCTGAGTGGGGGGTGGGGCAGGGTGGGGGCGCGCGCAGGTTAGGTGTGTCCGCTCTGTTCTCTCACGCGGCCGGTGCGCGCGCGCGCGCGGGCACGCGGCAGGGGAAGGGGCGCGGTGGGGTGGGGCCCGCGGAGGCTGCTGGAGCCTTGGGTCTCTGGCGTACGCGTCCTGGATGGTGTTCCCCCCGCCCCCCTCCCCGCCTGCGGAATGGGTAATGAGGCTTTTCTCCGCAGCAACAGCATCACGAGTTTCAGTTCCCAGGAGCCCGCCGCCACCGCCACGATACGACATGAGTCAGGCTTTCTTCCTTGGCGCGTGGCGGAGCCCTCCCTCCTCCCCCTCGCCGCACCTGGGCTCACCCCCGGCCCTCGTCGCCCGCGCCCTCTAGGCGGAGGCCCCTGTGCCGGGAGCTGCGCGGTCCACGGAAAGCCGAAGTGTCTTCGAGATAGGTGCTGCCTTTTGTGCAGTGTCGTTGCGGCTGCCATGCGGTCCCCCCTTCGCCCTTCGACGAGCAGGGAGGGCCAGCCGCCAGCAGGCAGGCAGATGTTGCAGCTGTTTGCTGTTAACTACCTAAGTGCCTCCCGGGTAGGCTCTTCGCTAGAGAGGGCGTGCTTGCAGTCCTTCCCTACCTGGAGGGAAGAAGCAGCCCAGCCCAGTAAACTAATTGACCTCAACAGGTGGAGCTTATCTCCAGCAGAGATGTCTTTTCGTTTAATTGTCCAGGCTATATAGCCCCCATAGGTTTGAGTTAAAAGACAAAGTCCTAGTGGTAACACAAGTGCAGTGATAAATGAAGACTACCTTTTAGGGTTGGAAAAGAAAAAGAGCCTACTGTAATTTCAGTTAAAAAAAAAAAAAAACCTGCATGGTCTGAGCATAGTTCTACAAAGCAACGTTAGGTTTGATTGGAGGCAGTTTACTGGAAGTTGCTTCCCTAGCATTACACGTCAAAACATTCTAGCTCTAAACTAGAATGTACTACTAAGCGAGAATGTACTTCTCGCTCAGGAATTAGCAACGAACTGATATGGAAAACCCTAGAGAGGTTTTTTGGTTTTTTTTTGTTTTTTTTTTTTTTGACCTAGGTTGTTGAGCGACTAAACTTTTATGGTTAGACTTCTAATTCAGGAAATCTCACAGATTTACAGATCTATAATCCTATTTCAGGAGCTTGTTTAAGCATAAAGAGCTGAATTCTCTTGCAGAGTTTTATAGACCTCTAGTTGTCAATTCAGCGCATTACCTTTAGGATTCTCTAAACTATTTTCTTCATTCCATCCCTCAGTGTCTCCATTCTCTTATATTACTTAACAGAAATGCACCCTCAACGTCCTGTGTATATCCTGTATCAAAGCCATGATGTATTGCTGTTATTTCTGTGGTCTCCGCCCCCCTCCCCCCCTCCACTCAACCAAAACGGCAGGACTACATTTTTCACCTTAAATTGCTAATGTGGAGCTCTGCACTAGGTACAAAGTAGGTGCTCACAAATACTGAAATTGGTGTGGTAATGAAAATCAAATACATTTGAAGAGATCGTACTTGTCTTATGATATTCATAAATATATGAGTGATTGTATTTTTACATACCCATGGCCATTTGTGTATTTTACAAAAATCATCTTTTTAATACCCTCGACAGCTTTTGTTGCAAGTGAAAAGGATGGTTAATAGGGGCCATCCTTTGTCGAAATGTAAATCTGACATACTATTCCAACAGTTTGTGAATGGAAAAAGAAGCTATCTTAGCCACTTGAACCTGCAATGGAATGTAGATAGGCAAAATGTTTCTTTGGACTAGTGTGAAAGAAAATGCTCTTGATCTCTAAAAATGTTGCATTAGGCCCACCCCAAACAACAGCTCAACACCCCCACTTGGACCCTAAATACCCTCTATGATTGTGCTGATATGGTTAGAAGCAGAAGAAACAAAGTCTTAACCCAAAGTTGACAGAATGAGGTGAGATAATCCTATAAAAGCAGATACTTGTTCTGATAACCAGTAGTAAAGGATATTGTTTAGGGCTGTTTTGATGGAAGGGGAGTAACATTTCTTTTAAAAGGAGCTTTTTTGGTGACGCCTGGGTGGCTCAGAAAGTGTCCGACTTCAGCTCAGGTCATAATACAGAGCCTGGAGCCTGCTTCAGGTTCTGTGTCCCCCCCCCCCCCCTCTGCCCCTCCCACACACTCTGTCTCTCAAAAATAAATAAACATTAAAAAAAAATTTTAAGGAGTTTTTTTTCCTTAACTTCCAGGAGAATGTAAGTCATAAGAAAATAGTCTTTTCAAATGTATTTCGTTTTTGTCTGCCATATCACTTTGCCATTCCTGTGTAGGCTCTATCAAGCCTCACTCAGATATAAAGAGCAACTCCACAATTATGGAAAGTTGAATTTTAAAAACCTCTATATATCTCTCAGTTGCCAGCATTTCTGTGACCAGGAATACCTGAATACAAGTACATTAAAACAAACAAACACTTGAACAGCCAGGTATTTTCATGTTACCACCTTTTAATGAAAAAAAGTCTGGACTCTTTTTGCATTGATATTAAATGCCTACTACTATGTGTAATGAAGTCATTAAATCCTTTGAACTCAGTTAGAGTTATCCTTTGACTTTCGAAAGACTGAATTTCCCCTGTTTATATCCGGAAGGTGCAGCTCTGAATTCCTCTCTATTGACTAAAAGATCAGTCTACAGTGCAGTGTTCACTTTAAATCTAGTTGTTGCAACGTTGAAAACTAACGTGTATATTTGGCTGTGTTTAGTGATTTTCCTACCATAAAATAGAAAATTGGCTGACTATTATAACAAGTCACCTGTTTGTGAGAACTGTGAAATAGGTCAGTATTTAAAACCAAGTGATTCTCCAAAAGTAATTCCCTCAAAGAGCAGGAAGGCTGTGAGTGGCAAAGGCATATTAAAGAGAAATGTGTACAGAAAATATGCCACTGTTCCACCAGTAATTCTAGCTAACCAGTGCTTCAATCATGCAATATTACTTACCTGTAACTTTTAAATGTCATCTGGAAAAAAAAGTCAAAATGGTAAACAAGTTATAAACACGAAAGTAAGCACGCGTGCTCAAGAGCAGGGCGGGGACAGAGAGGGAGAGAGAGAAAGAGAATCCCAAGCAGGCTCTACATTCAGCAGGAAGCCTGCTGCAGGGGTCAAACCCACCAACCGTGAGATCCTGACCTGAGCAGAAATCAAGAGTCAGACACTTCACCAACTGAACCACCCAGGCGCCCCTCTCTGGAAGATTTTTTAGATGAGACCAGAAATAGTATATGCTATTTGACTTTTGTAAATAGCACAAAAGGCTTATTTTGAAATTTCTTACTCAAATTTCAGTGAGTACAGTTTAGCTTATAATTGATTAGTTTTTGCAGCATTTGTTAAATTTTCAATGTTTCTAGTTGGGGCGCCTCGGTGGCTCACTTGGTTAAGCATCCGTGTCCTGATTTCAGCTCAGGTCACGATCTCACGGTTGGTGAAATTGAACCCTGAGTCTGGCTCAGCGCTGACAGCGAGGAGCCTGCTTGGAATTTTCTCCCTCTTTCTCTGCCCCTCCCCTGCTCACGTGTTCTCTCTCTCTCTCTCTCAAAATAAATGAATAAACATTAAAAAAAAAAAGTATGTTTCTGGTCAGTGAAACAATTTTATATCCTCAAAGGAGATATGCTTACAAAATAAAAGAAGTTTGAATTCAGAAATTTTAATTTACGATTTAGGGGTCACACTGCTACATATTAGCTCATTTATTTAAAAAAAATTTTTTTTAAACGTTTATTTATTTTTGAGACAGAGAGAGACAAAGCATGAACAGGGGAGGGTCAGAGAGAGGGAGACAGAATCTGAAACAGGCTCCAGGCTCTGACTGTCAGCACAGAGCCCGACGCAGGGCTCGATGCAGGGCTCAAACTCACGGACCTCGAGATCATGACCTGAGCCGAAGTCGGCCGCTTAACCGACTGAGCCACCCAGGTGCCCCACATTAGCTCATTTAATTCTATCGTTTGAAGGAGAAGACATTATCATTCATTTTAGCAGTGATCACAGAAAGGTTAAATAACTTGTCCAAAGTTTATACCTAAATCTGGGTATTCAGGTCCTCTTAATTTCAGATTCCACGCCTCTGTGTTGAGACATTTTTCTAAAAAAAGCAGTCTGAACTCTAGGGACTAGCATTTTTCAAAACTCTCTTGGAAATTAATGAGTGTTCTTTTAAAGCTTTTGAATGCCAAGAAAGATATGCTGCACACACACTAATTGCATACAGCTTTTCCACATGAAGAGAGTAAAAGACTATTTCCCTTGTTTGACCAAATGTAAATGTTGCAGATTCTGCTATAGTCAGTCTTTTCTGACTTATGAATGTGTTAACTTGGAGAACTGTCTCGCAACTTAAAAAAAAAATCATTTTTAACTTCTGCTACAAAACTGTGAAGTGACATTGAAGAAAGAAATAATTTGTTAATTTAGTTTTTTTTTTAATCTGTAATGAAATAACACTCTAAATCTCCCTAGATGAGAGCTAGTATTTATTTAATGCCTGCTCGGTGCTACGTATTATTCTAAATGCTTTAAGTGTTTTATCTCCATCCTGTCAACAGTATAAAGTAGGGACTATAACTCCCCCATTTTACAAATGAGTAAAGTGAGGTGCAGAGAAGTTGGCAAGTAGTGGGACTGAGATGCAAATCACTTGCACAGCCCTTCACAGCTGCCTCCAGACATATTGTTAAATCAGCTTCCTGCCAATTCTAGCTCCAAAGTTAAATTTCTACAGAATACTCATGTTTTGATTTTTCTAATGAGATATCTTCAAAGAATCTGGGAAGCATCGTTTTCTCCCGACGTAGAGACATTCTAAGAAAGACTGTACATTTTACAAGAATCTACTGTGGCCACATAGGAATTGGACATAAATGAACAGAACAGCCATTTGATAAGTTGGATGATCCTTCGCTGATCAAAAGCAGATGTCGAATGCTTGAAAAAAAGGCATTAATCACACATAATTGAGGAACGCCGTCTATACAGGACAAGATAAATGTTTTCCCATTTTAGCAATTAGCATTTATTGAACACGAGCGCCTGTAGAATAGAGACAATAACAGCCTAGCCTTTTCAATATGTTCTAAGAACCAATTTGTATTTGTACATCTTTTCGTATACTTAAAGTTATAGAAATAAACACATTCATTATTTTTGTTTGTATCATATTTCTAATAAGACCTCCACCATACATGAACCAAAACCAGGTCAAGAAGCACAAAGAGCAGCCAGTATCTCTTTGTATTTAAAGATTACGTTCTTGAACACAGGTATATCTCAAGCTCAACGCTCAAGGAAAAGGAATGGCTATTGAAGTCATTCCTTAGTATGGAATTTTCCTTTGGTCATTCATTTTCTCCCTCTGCTCTGACTTTATCTTTGAGAAGAAAATTGATAGTTTTTATTAGCATATTTAAATTGACGTTTCCAGTTAATTTCACTATAGAAGAAAAACAGGAAATCATTAGTCTTAAAGGCCAAAATCTTTTCTTATTTTAATACCTTAAAAAAAAGAAGAGAAAATCCTAGATGCATATAAGCCAAACTGGAGTCAGAAGCAGAAGACAAAATACTATTAATATTATGACCACATGTTGTTACAGGCAACAGCACTGCTTACATATGGAAGTTGTTTACAAAACCCTTCTATATAAATGATAAAATTAGACAGATTTAAAGAGATATTAGAATTTCAAAGAAAAGCGTGAGATTGAATTTAGGAGGGAAAAGCCCAACATAATTGATTTGTTTTATTCTACACCATACACACTTGTCAGAATCAAAAAAGTTAAGTATATAACAGAGTCAGCCTAAATATATAAAGTTAAATATAAAGTTAATTGCAAAGATGCCAACCAAGCTTTCCATCAAAAAAAAGGGAAGAGAAAGTCCAGGTGCTTTTTTGCTCTAGTTATTTATAGATAGGAATGAGATCACATGATAATGCCACCTCAGTGGTTTAACTTTGATTTTAAAAGAGTTTCTGAACATCTTCCTTATTCAAGTCATAACCGACATTACAAAAATAGTTGTTAAATTATACCTATATCAATACATATTTGAATAAAATGAGGTAATGTTCTATGTTATCCCAACACTGATCCCAAATTATTTGACAAAAACAAGAGTTTTGAAAGAAATACTTCCAATGAAAGGCATCTTGAGAAAGGAGCTAAATTTTCTTTATTTTGTCAAGCATATGATAGGCACTCAATAAAAAGAATTTCTTAAATTCCACATTATGTAATAATGTTCTCAACATAATTTATCATATGAACTTTACTACTAGACTTTTCACAAGATGTTTCTGAAGCACATTAAGTTCAGAAATTATGACATTAGGAAACAAGCTCATTATGAAAATTTTGGTCAAGGGCATTCAATGGTATTAAATTTCCTTCTCTGTTCTTTCTGTACTTGATCTCTGTAAAATTCTCCTTGTCCAACCTAAGCCTATAACAACTTGCTGACTACTCTTTTTCATGGAACATCATGCCCAAAGCATTTTTTTTTTTTTGTAAGCAGCAAAGTCCAGTGAAAATGGTAAGAAGATATGAGTTGAATCTCTATCTCCTTTTCTGATAGCTTTGCATTTGTTTAGGGACAGTGCATTATGTTAAATACTGATGAGAACTGAAATCTTCAGCATTTGCAGGTTCTGGAAATGCATTCTTTCCATCCTAGTTTAAGGATATGAAGAATTCATATGCTTCTTCCAATCAAATGAGCTCCAGAGCTATTTTCTAAGAACTAACTTGACATGACTAGTCACAGACCTCATACAAAGCCTACCATGAATAGAGTAATTTCAGATAAAATGATCCATTGTTTAAAGCTTGACCTAGTTAATATGTCTAAAAACTTACTGGCTGTCTATCAGTCAAAACTTCCATTTTGAAGTGTTAATATCAAATGAGGGTTTTGCTATTTTTTTTGCACTTCCTCCTGCATGAAACATTTTTTCTTTTTTTCATGATTGTAAAGGATAATAGGACACTGTTGGCATGCCACTTTGGTATATTGATATTTTGAGCTGTAGGTACTTAGAAAGCAAATGCAGGGCTTTCTCTGAACTCCCTTTATCTACCTGAAGACATATTCTCCAAAAGGAACTCAGTTGTCATAGATGCTCTCCCCTGGAGTTTCCTCAACCAAGGAACATGATTCTTGTCCTGGAGAGGAAACTTCAAGTCAACACCACACTCAGACAAACTTTGTCACAAACTACCATGCCTCTCATCTATTCTTCTAATGGCCCAGTTATCTTTCCTAAAAATCATTCACTGTCCCCCAAGAGGCCTATATCTCTGCTCCCCCTTTCCTATAAAGATAGCATTTAATCCTGAATTCTAAAGACACCTCAGAGAGTTATTCATTGTTCCTGAGTGTCTCCTGTGTATACATGAGGTATACCTGTTAATAAACTTGTTTGTTTTTCTCTTGTTAATCTATTACAACTGTCTCAGCCAAGAACTCAGAAGGGTAGAGGGAAAATTATTTTTCCTCCCCAAAATTGTCAGAATAATAAAAATCACCTTTTATTATATAACTTAGGTTAGAATAAGGAAGCTACCTTGCTGATCATTATGGGTATGTTTTTAAATGAAGTACATAACATTTACTTAGCATAGTATCCAAGTGTCCAAAGGCTCTCAGCTCTGTAGGATCTTCAGAGGAGGCAAATCACCATTTCCACCCAGATCTGTCTTATGAAAATATCCACAGAAAATAGTCTTTGGCACTGTTTCCAATGATTCTGTTCTTTTTTTTTATTTTATTTTATTTTTATGTTTATTCATTTTTGAAAGACAGAGACAGAGCACAAGCAGGGATGGGGTGGAGAGAGAGGGGGACACAGAATCTGAAGCAGGCTCTAGGCTCTGAGCTGTCAGCACAGGGCCCGACGCGGGGCTCAAACTCACTAATGGTGAGATCACGACCTGAGCCGAAGCCAGACGCTCAACCGACTGAGCCACCCAGGCGCCCCCATCAATGATTCTGTTCTAATAAGACATTAACATAGCATTCATCTTATTACAAGTTATACCAGATGAGTCAATCATTTAAGACTCAGACCTTAACATATTTTCAAATGGCTTTGACCTACAAGTCAAAAATTTTATAATGTTGCGTAGGTTTTATAATGAACATCATACCCCATTTCGCTCTTCCCTTCCCATTCACCTCCCCACCATCCCTTCCCCCACTTTCATTTTCCTCACCATATCTCACAAATTGAAATTACAACCAGCTTCACGTTGATGAAACCCCAAAATAGCATACTGCTTCATTTTCTTCCTTGTGATAATTGTGCAGCAGCAGTCAACTAAAAACACCCCTCGCTGTTCTGTTCATCCGAAGTACATGATGAGTTGTATCTCATGAATAATAGTGCTGCAAAAACATAGACAGTAAAAACAAACAAAAGCATATTGACTGATTAAAAGAAAGAACTTTCAACATCTCACAAATACACATTAAGAACCATGGCTGATCTCATCTGAGTTGTATTGCAGACATGTTTCACTTCATTAGGTTAAACTATGGGGTTTCCCCCCCTGAAAAGCACCTAATGTAGAATTAAAGTACATAATAATCTGTGGCCTGCTACGTGGGTAAGAACTAGAAGATAGGAAAGGCAGAGTTTTGTTCTCCTTAGAAGAACTAAGAACAGGAAGGATAATTTGATCCAACTTCAGTGTCATTAATTGAATATCTACTGTCTGGTCTTTAGGAGACGAAATTGCCTATACAGTGGTCTTTTATATAACAGTGAACACAAAAAAGGAGACCACTTTCTCTCCCTACCCTCACCCCCAACTCAAAGGTATATTTGCATAATCTTACTGTAAACAAAGGGCAAATGGAAAGGAGCAGGAGAACAATTTGGTTCATGTTTCACCAAAGACATTCTTCTTCCAGGTTGTAACCAGAGACTTCCAAATCATCGCAAACACCTCTTCATCCCCTAACTACCTACAGGCCCAATATAGATCTTCAGAAATTAGATGAGAATAATTTCGGTGTGGGGCACCTACCTGGCTGGCTCAGTTGGTAGAGCATGCGCCTCTTGACCTCAGGGTTGTGAGTTTGTGCCCCATGTTGGGTCTAGAGATTACTTAAGTGATTAAATAAATCTTTTTTAAAAAGAGAGTAATTTCAACATGAAATAATAGCAGCATTATAGGTTAGAAACTATGACGCCTCACTGATGCATACATCTGCTGGGAAATAAGCATCCGATAGTGCCCAGAACAGATGTAAGAAACTGCAATTATGGCTCCTTAGTATGATAATTGATTCTAAGTAAGTGTATGAGTATTATTAGTTGTCTTAATTTTTTGTTGCTGGGTTTTTGCTTTTGTTTGTTTTTTTAAGGGCAGACACTTGGAGGTAGAAAAGTCTCTGTATTCTAAATCTAACAATATTAATAAGATGACCAGGAAAATACACCAAACACAGCCTGAAGAGGATAGTAACAACACACTAAAAGATTCTTTGAGGCTGTTTGTTCCCTGATAAACCTTTATGACAGCAAACAACCCTGCATAGAATAAAATTGTGTCCCTGTGTATTTAACATTCACCAATTTTATTCCATGGCAGCCTATTATCCTTACCGGGGCAGATGGAATATTCCTAAGGAGAAAGACTAAAAACTAGGTTTTATTTTTAAAAATCAATAACAGTAATTGTCTTTCTCTGACCAACTTATTTTGCTTAGCGTAATACACTCCAGTTCCACCCACACTGTTGCAAATGACAAGATTTCATTCTTTTTGACGGCTGGGTAATATTCCATAGCATATGATTTCACTCATATGTGGAATTTAAGAAACAAAACAGACGAACATGGGGAAGAGAAGGAAAAAATAAGATAAAAACATAGAGGAGGGCAAACAGAAGAGATCCTTAACTATAGAGAACAAATGAAAGGTTGCTGGAGTGGAGGTGGATGGGGGATGAGCTAAATGGGTGATGGACATTAAGGAGGGCACTTGTTGGGATGAACACTGAGTGTTATGTGTAAGCGATGAATCGCTAAGTTCTACTCCTTAAACCAATATTATACTATATGTTAACTAACTTCAATTTAAATAAAATCCTAGAGGAAAAAAAAAATAAAAATAACAATAATTAGTTATTAGCTCTACCTTTAAAGCACTAAAACAAAGTTTTTAAAAACATGAACTTTTTAAAAAGTTTTTAAAACATTTTTTAAAAGTTTTAAAACATTTTTTAAAAAGATTTTATTTTACTTATTTAAGTCATCTCTGCACCCAACGTGGGGCTTGAACTCAAAACCCCGACATCAAAAGTCACATGCTCTTCCAACTGAGGCAGCCAGGTGCCCCTTGAGCTCCGTTTTCAACAAGGAAACCAGGGAACACTTTAAAAGCTTAAACTTGCTTGTCCTCTTCAGGAAAGGCCCTCATTTGATTGACTTTGCTGTGGCTGTTCCAGGGTCAGAAGGCAGAGCCTGAAGCCTATTGCACAGATTAAATTGCATTTTGATCAATATTTTAGGTACAGCCACCACTTCATTATCTGCATGTGAATTTCCCAAGGGCAGTTTGCATTCTGAGACCATCTTGAACCTCTCCGTCAATACCAGTCAGGTCCCCATCCCCAAGCAACAATGTGTGCACAAGGGATGCAAAATCATTGAGAATTTGGTCTAAACCAAAAGAAAAAAAAAAAAAAAGTTTAGGCAGGCAAATCCTTTGGGGGGTAGGGGAGGAAATCCATTATAGTATTATACTTTATCCACTATTTTGGAAGAATTCCACCATTACTTTCTTCTAGCAAAGATAATGAGGAATTGACTGCTGTTGTTTCAATGAGGTCTCTCTGCCCACAAACATTTGTTAAGGACTTGTCTAAATTGTAGCTCATTTAAATTTTTTACTTATTTTTAAAGTTATTTTTTTTAAGTTTATTTATTTATTTTGAGAGAGAGCAAGGGAGAGAGAGAGAGAGAGAGAGAGAGAGAGAGAGAGAGAGAGAGAATCCCAAGGAGGCTCTGCACTAGCAGTGCAGGGCTCAAACTCACGAACTGTGAGATCAAGACCTGATGCAAAATCAAGAGTTGGACGCTTAACTGGCTGACCCACCTCGGTGCCCCTAAATTGTAGCCCTTTTTTTTTTTAATGTTTATTTATTTTTGTTTTTTTGGTTTTTGTTTTTTGTTTTTTGTTTTTTTAATTTTTTAACGTTTATTTATTTTTGAGACAGGGAGAGACAGTATGAACGGGGGAGGGTCAGGGAGAGAGGGAGACACAGAATCTGAAACAGGCTCCAGGCTCTGAGCTGTCAGCACAGAGCCTGATGCGGGGCTCGAACTCACCGACCGGACCGTGAGATCATGACCTGAGCCGAAGTCGGATGCTTAACTGACTGAGCCACCCAGGCGCCCCTGTTTATTTATTTTTGAAGGAGAGAGAGAGACAGAGTGTGAGCAGGGGTGGGGTTGAGAGAGAGGGAGACACAGAATCTGAAGCAGGTTCCAGGCTCTGAGCATTCAGGAGAGAGCCTGACCCGGGGCTCAAACTCACAAGCTGTGAGATCATGATCTGAACCAAAGTCAGGCGCTTAACAGACTGACCCACCCAGGGGCCCCAATTGTAGCCCATTTTTAATGTGGAACTGAAAACTCCACTTTTGCCTACAGACCTTGTAACAGAACATTCTAGAATGATTATAATCATAGCTCAGTAGACAACATTATACAACCAACAGAAATGTGCAATAATCAGGTCATCAAAAAATAATAGGGTCAGTAGTGGAGCAAGTACTCAGGGGTACTGAAGTAATGCTCAGAAAGTCTGCATGGGGATAGAATTTAAAATTAATACAGAACTCTCAGGTGCCTGTGGTAGATTGAAGAGCAACTAGAAGCCTCTGGAAGATTAGGCGGACCCACTCTTAACCAAACCCCTTTGCATTTAACTCTGGGGGCATCTGGCTGGCTCAGTCAGCAAAGCATGGGACTCTTGATATATAGGTTGTGAGTCTGAGCCCCACTTTGGGTACACAGATTTTAATAAACAAACAAACAAACAAACAAACCACTTCTGTCTCTGACTTGGCCTCTTTATTTTTATTTAATTGGCAGGGGGGTGGAAGCTGGCACGCCTTCTTCAAACAAAAAGGAACCCTAAACATATAGAACCTGGACTCCTGAACATCATTTTATATGATTACTGTCTTCTTCTGAGGCGTAAGGTAGTTTCCTAATGACAGTGACCCTGATATACAAGTTAAATGACAGATACAACCAGAACTTACATTGAAGACTCTGCCATCAAATGTACGTTAGGGAATCATTTCGTATTACTATTAATTCCTAAAATGAATTAGGGGTTCATTTTCTATAAAATTCCTACTACTCAAATGATGCAATTCAAGTGAAAAATACAAATCTATTGGTACAACATTGTCAATTATTCAGCAAGAATTTACTAACAAGTACTATAGATTGCATATATCAAATATCCTGTATGTCTTAGGCTGAGTATCTCCCAAATGGGAGACAAGGCTTGCATGCAGTTAGTTTATTTGAAAAAATAGGGCCAGGAGGCAGGTATATCAGCTGGGGGGAAAGGGAGTAAAACAGGGAAAGAGGAAAAACCAATACGAGGATGTATCATTGAGTTGGTTCTCATGGAGGAGGCTTAAGCATGCTTTCGAGGAGACAAAAAAGGTTCACATTTATCTACCAATTTCCATTCTCCATTGGTCAAGTGTGGTTCTATGGAACATCACATCCACTGCCCACCACCGAATTTTTATACAGGCATGCGTACAGAGCCTGTTCTAATGGTGCTCCATACCAGTGGGTCAGGGAGGGCACTGTCCTATCACATTTATGCAAAGCCACTCAAGGCCTGTATGGAATTAGTAAGTGGTTGAGTAAGAGGCAGCTCCCAGAGGACTTAGCAGAAGCTTCCAGTTATTACTGTGCTTCAGAACCAATTGGCACAATTGGAATTAGCATATAATTTTCTAATTCTGGTCAAACATTTTTTATTTGAAGTATAGTTAACATATAATATTATATTAGCTTCAGGTGCACCATATAGCGATTCAACAATTATACATGTTACAAAATGCTCACTGTGATAAGTGTAGTTACTCTCAGTCACCATATAAAGTTATTACATCCCTATGCTGTACCTTTCATCCCCATGACTTATTTTTGTTATAACTGGATGTTTATAGTTCTTAATCCCTTCCCGATTTCACCTATCCCCTCCCTCTACCTCTCTCTCCTCTGGCAATCACCAATCTGTTCTATTTGTGAGTCTGTTTCTTTTTGTTTGTTCATTTATTTTCTTCTTTAGATTCCACATATAAGTGAAATCATATGGTATTGTCTTTCTCTGACTTATTTCACTTAGCATAATTCCCACTGAATGGCAAGATCTCGTTTTTTTTAAGGCTGAGTACTATTCCATGGGGTGTATATACACCATAACTTCTTTATCCATTCATCTACCAGTGGACACTTAGGTTACTTCCGTATCTTGTTTATTGTAATAATACTGCAACAAACATAGGAGTGCATCTATGCTTTCAAATTAGTGTTTTTGTTTTCTTTGGATAAATACCCCCAAAATGGAATTACTGGGTTGTATGGTATTTCTATTTTTATTTTGTTGAGGAACCTTTATACTGTTCTCCATAGCGGCTGCACTAATTTACATTTCCACCAACAGTGCACAAGGCTTACCTTTGCTCCACATCCTTACCAACACTTGTTATTTCTAGCCTTTTTGATTCTAGCCATTCTGACTAATGGGAGCTGATATCTCATTGTGCAAATATCTTTTAACTAATATTTTATAGAGTCATTTAGATTTACCAAGAATAACCTCAGTAACACTTTTGTGAACACAGTGAAATCTCAGTCATTCATACTGCATTCATTGTGATTCATGGACTGAGAGCAAATTTACATTGGTATTACCTATTTAAAAAAAAAAAAGAAGAAGGATATGCTTAGAAATTAAGCATATAAACCTGACTCCACAGAGCATTTTGAAATATTTACCTTTGCCCATCCCCCATTCGTGATATCTCTCTTTCTCTTCCCCCCTCTCTCTCTCAAAAATAAACATTAAAAAAATAAAATAAAATATTTACCTTCACCATCACTTCTATACATACAATTATATGTTGGCAGTTGCCTCTAAAACCGGTCATAGTAAACACTAAGTAATCAATTGCTGGAAGAATGAAAAATTTAAATTGTAATTACAAAGCATCTCAATCCGTTAATTAAGCAATAGGTCATCTATGATCCACTACTAGCTTGACTCTAGCCGTTGTGTGAACTTTAAATTTATAAAAGTATGCTTTAGAGAATTAGTCAGTAAATCAGATGTTTCTCTCCATCTAAATGCCTCCAGGAAGTTTGAACTAATGATGTGTCTCTTGATAAAAATAAGGAAAATCTAAGGATAGAAACAGTTAAAATTCTATTGACTATTTCTCAGGTAATTCTAGTAAACTTCTCATACCTTTGATGTCTCTTCAAATTGAGATTGTGTTTCATCTGGCTAAAGTGTTTTAAACTGTATCTTTTTAGGGCGCTTGGGTGGCTCAGTTGGTTAAGCGTCTGACTGCGGCTCAGGTCATGATATCACCACTTGTGAGTTCGAGCCCTGCGTTGGGCTCTGTGCTGACAGCTCGGAGCCTGGAGCCTCCTCAGATTCTGTGTCTTTCTCTCTCTCTCTCTCTCTGCCCCTCCCCTGCTCACACTCTGTCTCTCTCTGTCTCTCAAAAATAAATAAACATTAAAAATAAATAAATAGGGGCGCCTGGGTGGCTCAGTCGGTTAAGCGTCTGACTTCAGCTCAGGTCACGATCTCGCGGTCCGTGAGTTCGAGCCCTGTGTCGGGCTCTGGGCTGATGGCTCAGGGCCTGGAGCCTGCTTCCGATTCTGTGTCTCCCTCTCTCTCTGCCCCTCCCCCGTTCATGCTCTGTCTCTCTCTGTCTCAAAAATAAATAAACGATAAAAAAAAATTTTTTTTAAATAAATAAATAAACTGTATCTTTTAAACAACTGAGCTATCATTCATATACCATAAATTCACCTGTTTTTAACATTTTTTAACATTTTTTTTATTATTTGAGAGAGAGTATGCACACACACACACATGCATGCAAGTGGAGGCAGGACAGAGGGCAAGAGAGAAAAAATCACAAGCAGGCTCCAAGCTCAGCGAGGAGCCCAATGTGGGGCTCGATCCTATGACCCCAGAATCATGACCTGAACCATAATCAAGAGTTGGATGGTCAACCCACTGCAGCACCCAGGTGCCTCACCTGTTTTAAGTGTGGAATTCAATGAATTTTAGTATATTTACAAGGTTGTACAACCATTAATTACCACTAGGACATTTCCATCACCCCAAGAAGAAATTTCATTCCCATTTACAGTCACTCATCATTCTTTCAACCCTAGGCACCACTACTCTACTTTCTGTGTCTATATTTTTGCCTTTTCTTGGACATTTTATATCATAAGCATGATGCATTAAGGGTCATCCCTGCTGTCAACCTACATCTTTTACAACGAGCAAATATGGTTGTTCTGTATGTTGTTTGCAGACTGAAATCATCTTATTTCAGTTTCAAGGTAAAATTTCTGGGGGTGCCTGGGTGGCTCAGTCAGTTGAGCAATGGACTTCGGCTCAGGTCATGATCTCATGGTTTGTGAGTTGGTTTGTGAGTTGGAGCCCCACGTAGGGCTCTGTGCTGACAGCTCAAAGCCTGGAGTCTGCTTCAGATTCTGTGTCTCCCTCTCTCTCTGCCCCTCCCCCTCTCATGCTCTGTCTCTCTCTGTCTCAGAAATAAATAAACATTAAAAAAATTTTTTTTAATTTCTGTTACATACAATATTAAATAAAGCCATTTAAAGAATTAAAGAATCACATACAAAAACTTAAGTAAAAAATCCTTTTTATACAACTTTTATTATCTGCCAATTGTAAAAATAATAGGCTCAGCATATTAAAATACTGAATATAGAGAACTACAGACAAGTATAAAATTTTATGTTAATTTTAGAATAAAATAAAGCCTCTCTTACTACCTCAATCCTTTCTAATGTTGCATTTAACTTTAAAATATTATTTTCTTCAACTTTCAAACTATTTGAAAAGTTGCAAGAATAGTAAGATAAACACCTTATACTCCACGTAGATTTACCAATCGTAAACATCTTGCCACATTTACTTTTTCTTAGAATAACTCATTATCTCTCTCTCTCTCTCTCTCACACACACACACACACACACACACACACAGGAAAGTTACATGACACGTCAACCCTAAAGACTTCAACATGCATCTCTTAAGTACAACAACATTTTTCCCTGTAATCATAACACTATGATCATGCTCAGGAAATTTAATGTTGACACTGCTATTATCTAATATAAAGCCCACATTCAAATTTTCCCAGTTATTGTCCCATTAATGTTATAAAACTAAAAATAATAATAATAATAATAATAATCCAAGTCAATTGAGAAAAATTCATTGCACCCTCCTTTAATCTGAAACAATTCCCTGGCCTTTTTCTTTTCTTTTCTTTTCTTTTTTTTGACACTGACATTTTTGAAGATTGCAGGCAGACCAGTCATTTTTCACTACATCCCAAAAGTTAGACTTGTTTGATTGTTCCTTCATAATTAGATCCAGGTTTAGCTTTTCTGGGGGAGAGGGGAGGCCAGGAATAGCATATATATTTTGTTCTATCTTCTCACTGTATTAGAATATGCCTAATCATCTTTTAAACATAATTATTATAATTTTCACATAATTGTCATATTATATACAAATGTTTATGCCCTGCCTTTCAAAAATAAGCATATTATAATTTCCCCATGATATGAAAAATTCTTCAAAATCACCACTTTTGATGGATACATAATCCATCATATAGTATTATCATTTATTTGATAAATACATTCTTGATTATTACACATTTAAGTCATTTCCATATCATACTATTATAAAAATGGTATACACGCTTAGGCATATTATTTGGCCACATACATGATTCCTTTCTTAGAATACATTGCTAGAAATGTAATTACCTAATATTATTGGATTAAAGGTATAAACTCTTAAATATTGACAAATTAAAGAAATGTGACACCTAGCCTTCAAGAAGGCCCCCAATGATCCCTGCCTCCTGGTCTTCCCACCTTTATGTGGTCCTTATCCACATTTACCAAGATTGGTCTGTGTGACCAAAAGAATACAGCAGAGCAATGATAGGTCACCTGCAAGGTCAGGTTATAAAAGAAACTATAGCAGGGTGCCTGGGTGGCTCAGTCGGTTAAGCATCTGAGTTGGGCTCTGTGTTGATCTCATGGAGCACCCCCCCCCCCCATCAGACTCTGTGCTGACAGCTCAGAGTTTGGAGCCTGCTTCAGATTCTGTGTCCCCCTCTCTCTGCCCCTCCCCTGCTTGCTCGCTCTCGCTTTCTCTCTCAAAAACAAACATTAAACAAAAATTTTTTAATAAAAAAATAATAAAAGAAACTATAGCTTGTCTTGGTCACTCTTCCTCTAGGGTCACTAGCCCTGAGAGAACCCAGCTGCCATATTGTGGGGACAGACTGGCAGCCTATGGAGAAGTCCACACGGCCAGGAACTGAGGTTGTTGGCCAATAGGCATGACCCACTGATCCTGGCCAACAATCTCAAGAGTGAGAGTAAAAGTAGTTTCTCCTGCCGGAGTTGAGCTTGCAGTGACCACGTCCAGCTACGGACTGCCCTTCCTAAGCAGCAGGTTAAGCAGTCCCTAGGTCCCTGATCCACAGAAAATGTGAAATGATAGATGTTTATTGCTTTGAGCTGCTAAGTATTACAGTAACTTGTTACTACAAGCGATACACAATTAATATAAAAAAGTGTTGGGGCGCCTGGGTGGCGCAGTCGGTTAAGCGTCCGACTTCAGCCAGGTCACGATCTCGCGGTCCGTGAGTTCGAGCCCCGCGTCGGGCTCTGGGCTGATGGCTCAGAGCCTGGAGCCTGTTTCCGATTCTGTGTCTCCCTCTCTCTCTGCCCCTCCTCCGTTCATGCTCTGTCTCTCTCTGTCCCAAAAATAAATAAAAAACATTGAAAAAAAAATTAAAAAAAAAAAAAAAAGTGTAAATCGTCTTATATTCTCACCAGCAGGGCACGAGGGCCTGTCTTGCCAAACAGAATTGCAGTCTTTTAAAAATCATTGTTAATTTCAAAGATTTCTTTTTAAAAGGCATCTCTTGGGGCTCCTGGGTAGCCCAGTTAGTTAAGCATCAGACTCTTGGTTTTGGCTCAGGTCATGATCTCATGGTTTGTGGGATCGAGCCCCTTGCTGGGCTCTTCTCTGGCAGCATGGAGCTTACTTGGGATTCTCTCTCTCCTTTTCTCTCTGCCTCTCTCTCTCAAAATAAATAAACTTTTAATAAATAAATAGGCATTTCTTTATTTAAATTTGCATTTCTTAGACTATCTGTGAGGTTGAAGTTTTGTTGTTGTTTTTTTTTCAAAAAATTTGAGTCACTAATTCATGTTCTGTGAATGGATTAATCTGTTTACTCTTTCTGTACAAGTTTTGCCCAAACTTTCTATAAAAGTTTTCTTATTATTATGTATGAATTCATTTCTCTTTTCCAGTTATATTGCTGGTAGAAATTTTCCCAAATTATTTTTAATTCTTAAATTTTATTTAAATTCAAGTTAGTTAACACATATGGGGCTCCTGGGTGGCTCAGTTGGTTGGGCGTCTGACTCTTGATTTCATCTTGGGTCATGATCTCACAGTTTGTGGGTTCGAGCCCCACATAGGGCTCTGTGCTGGCAGTACAGAGCCTGCTTGCAATTCTCCCTCTCCCTATACCCTGCCCCTCCCCTGCTTGCTTGCTCTCTCTCTTAAAAAATAAACTTAAAAAAATTTCAAGTTAGTTAACATATAATGTAATAATTATTTCAAGAGTAGAGGGGCACCTGGGTGGCTCAGTCAGTTGGGCGTCCAACTTTGGCTCAGGTCATGATTTTGCAGTTGTGGGTTCAGGCTCTCCATTGGGCACTGTGCTGAGAATCTGGAGCCTGGAGCCTGTTTCAGATTCTGTGTCTCCCTCACTCTCTTCCCCTCCCCCAGGTCATGCTCTCTCTCTCTCTCAAAAATGAATAAACATTAAAAAAAATTTTTTAAATAATGTTTTCAAGAGTAGAATTTAGTGATTCATCACTTACATATAACACATAGCCTTAAATTTGCCATCTTAACCATTTTTAAGGGTATGTGTCAGTAGTGTTAAGTATTTTCATACTGTTGTGCCATAGATCTCTAGAACATTTTCGTCTTACAAAACTGAAACTCTATACCCGCCAAACACTAATTCTGCTACCCAACTTCTCCCAGCTCTTAGTAACCACCTTTCTATTCTCTGTTTTTATGATTTTGATTACTTTAGACATTTCCTATGTGTGGAATCATACAGTATTCTTTTCTGACTCACTTAGCATAACATCCTCCTGGTTCATCCATGTTGTAGTGTGTGACAAGACTTCCCTCCTTTTTCTTTTTTAAGGCTGAGTAATATTCCCCTGTAGGTATATTCCACATTTTCTTAATTCTCTCATCTGTTGATGGGGATTTGTGTTGCTCCCTCCTCTTGACTATTGTGAATAGTGCTGCAATGAACCATGGGTATGTAAATATCTCTTTAAGATCCTCTGAATTCTTTTGGACATACACATACAAGTGAGATAGCTGGATTATATGGTAATTCTATTTTTAGTTTTTTAATGGGGCGTCTGGGTGCCTCAGTTGGTTGAGCATCTGGCTTTGGCTCTGGTTGTGATCTCATGGTTATTGAGTTCCAGCCTCCCATCAGACTCTCTTCTGTCACTGCAGAACCCACTTCAGATCTTTGGGTTCTCAGTCCCCCTCTCTCCGCCCCTTCCCCACTTGCACTCTCTTTCTCTCAAAAACAAATAAAACTAAACAAAAAAAATTTTTTTAATAAAAATTTTTTTAAAAAAGAACCTCCATAACGTTTTCTACAATGGCTGTACCATTAATCACGCTTTTTTTTTGAGAGAGAGAGAGAGAGAGAGAGCACACGTGTGCAAGCAGGGCAGGGGCAGAGGAAGAAGAAGAGAGAACATCTCAAGTAGGCTCCACAGCCAGTGCAGAGGCTGATCTCACATCAATGAGATCATGACCTGAGCAGAAATCAAGAGTGGGACGCTCAACCAACCGAGCCGCCCAGTTTGTTAGTACTTAATTTAGAAATTTTGCATCTAAAGTTATAAGTGAGGTTGGCCCATTATTTTCTTTCCATAACTTGCCTTGTCTGGATTATTTCCAAAAGTGAGGTTTTGGTTTTGTTAATAATCTATGTCTTTATTATTTTTTATTTCCTTAATTTCCATTGTTAATTTCATTATTTTCTTTTTTACTTTGTTTTTTCCTAGCTTTTTGAGATACACAGATAGCTCAATTATTTTCAATCTTATATTTTAAATTCATTTACATACATGCATTTCATTCTAATTAATACTAATTACCTTTTTCAATTACCCACAACTTTTGGTATGCTGTATGAATAAAAATATTTTATAATTTCCATTATGGTTTCCCCTTGAACTTATGAGTTATTTAGGAGAGTATTTGATATATTTTAGTTTGTGACTCCAAATTCCATTGTACAGATAAAGAAACTAAAGTCCAGAAAAGTTAAACATCTTGCTCAAAATTGTATAGCTAACGTGTGGGCTGAAATTAAATCTCCTGATTACCACTGTATTTTACCTTTCCAATTTCTTTTTTTTTAACTATTTTTAATGTGTATATATTTTTTGAGGGAGAGAGACAGAGCACAAGCGGGGGAGGGGCACAGAGAGAGGGAGACACAGAATCTAAAGGAGGCTCGAGACTCTGAGTTGTCAGCACAGAGCCAGATGGGGGGCTCAAACCCACAAATGGTGAGATCATGACCTGAACTGAAGTCAGACGCTAAACCTACTGAGCCACCCAGGTGCCCCTACCTTTCCAATTTCTTAATTCATATTCTTATCCTATCAGAAAGTTTCCTGAAATTAAATCAACATTGCCGTTAACTTACATTACACCGAGAATCCAACTTTTACTAGCCCCCTCTATTATCCATTTTTTCTAAATATATTTAGACATTGTCTCTCTGACTTTCTTATCCAGCTGGATTTATTAATTTCTAGCTATATCATGTGGCTTAGTGCTTAGCACATGTTAGGCTCTCAATAAAAAATTTATTGAGGGAATTTTTGTTTAATGAATGTTTAAAGAATATTATGAGTGCCACCTATAAGCTTTATTAAACATCAAATGACAAGTACTGGGATGAAAGGAATTTTTCTGGCTTATCATAGCACAAGTTCAGGGGACTAATGATAAAAAATGAAATGAACAAGAAACCAGAATTGCTGTCGAAATGAGCTACGATTCCATGGTCAAAAAATGTGTGTGGGGGAGAACTGAAATATATGGATAAATAAAAATGAAATAGAAATAACAACAACCAACTTTTATTTAACATCCTATAAGAAATAGATTTATTATCTCCACTGTATAAAGGGGGAAGGGAACCCCTGAGTCCCTTGTCTAGGTGACAGAGTTGCAAGTGACAACTCTTGGATCGGAATTCAACTTATGTCTGACTCCACAGCCCATCATCTTTGCAATAAGCCACAATTTTCTCCAAGGCCCTGTCTTCCCAGCTCTAGCCCACCCCCTGGTTGTAACTGGGAAGTAGGAGAGATCTCTGAAGCAAAGGGAGGGGCTGGTGGTATCGGGATCGATCTCCAGTGAATACAAAATAGTTTGGTAGAGGTCAAATACTACCACATTTTTTCTTAAAAATATTTTTTTTAACACTTATTCGGTTTTGAGAGAAGGGGATAGACAGAGCATGAGTGGGGGAGGAGCAGAGAGAGAGAGACAGACAGACAGACAGAATCTGAAGCAGGCTCCAGGCTCTGAGCTGTCAGCACAGAGCCCGACTCGGGGCTCGAACCCACGGACCATGAGATCATGACCTGAAGTCGGACACTTAACCGACTGAGCCACCCAGGCGCCCCATACCACATTTTTTTCGTGTCCTTGAGAATAATCTTTGGCAGGGGTGGAGAGGAATTAGACAGTTCTGCCTTTAACATACTGTTGACCTCTTTTCCTAACACCTCACTAAAGCTCACAAATGGAATCTAATGTCAGAACCTGCAGTGCCATGTTAAGAATATTAATATCTTACAATTAAAGAGCTCCTTTGTGCATATTTTCTCTAGGCATCTTTTTAAAATCTCTGCATTTCCCTTTTATTATTTAATAAAACTATGTTAATTAATCTTACCAATGTAATCTGATACTGCACAATAGCGATTGTCTTCTTGGTTATTTAAATATTACATATTACATCTTTGCTAACAACTATCTTTTCATTATTTTATACATTTATCAAAGCTGTTTCATTCCTTTTGTACCAGTTTCTGATTTCTTCCTTGAACATCCTCATCCATAACGTTTAGGATCTGCGAGTTGGTAATTAGAACGACCGTTCCTCCATCTCCAACTTTTAGATTGTTTACTTTTTTCCCCTTCAGTTTTGTGACTTCTCCTTGATCTCTATAATCATTATTTTTTTATAATAGGTGTGTGTGGTGGTTATAAAGAAATGTTCTTATGACATGGAGAAATGTTCATTTACAAAGTTAAAAAAAAAAAAAGTAAAGCAGGATTCAACATTGCATATAAGATGTGACCCCAACTAAATGAACATTTATATGCTTTACTTAGATTAAATTTTTAAAAAACTAGACCAAAATATTGACAGTCATCACTTAGTGGTGAGATTATAAGCAATTTAAAAAAAAATTTTTTTAAGTGTTTACTTATCTTTGAGAGAGAAAGAGACAGAGACAGAGCATAAGCAGGGAAGGGGCAGAGAGAGAGGGAGACACAGAATCCGAAGCAGGCTCCAGGCTCTGAGCTGTCAGCAAAGAGCCCAACATGGAGCTTGAACCCACAAACCACGAGATCACGACCTGAGCCGAAGTCGAACACTTACCTGACTGAGTCACCCAGGCGCCCCGAGATTACAAGCAATTTTTACAAATTCTGTGTACTTTTCATGTTTTCTACAATGGGTACATATTATCTTTTGCCAGACCTGGGTCAGAGCCCAAAGTCAGAATTGAGGCCAAAAGGACAATTTTGCTGAGGACTCTTGCTGCTGCTAAGGGCTGTCCATCCATGGAAGACTTCCCCTGCCAGCCCCGTCCTGAGACAGCTGCTTCTGGTGGGCAGCTGGTAGGTATGCGTGGCGTGCATGGGGTGTGGGAGTGTGGGGCAGGGAGGAGAAACCCAAGAGAGAGGTCTGACAGTCTGATATCTCTGGGGAGGGACTGGAGCTCTCTTCGTCTGTGGTTAGAAGCAGATCTCACTTGGAATAGAATGGAAATAAATATCAGGATCCAGATGAAAGCTGAATACCTCGTATCTATATTGTCCAATTCACTCTCCATCTTGAGGTTCATTCCGCTGAATGATATTTGAGGATATTTGAGCAAGTTCTGGTCTTTTAATTCAGATTAATTGTGTAATATTTAATACGTTTTCCAGCATCCCTTTGTCTCAGTTTTCTCAAGTCATTAAGGGCCTAGTAAGAATCGTCTACTATATCATTAAAGTGTCATGAAGATATAGGAATAAATATCTCCTATTTACTTTGCCACTTAGAATGTAGCTCTTTGCCCCAAATTATGTTGCCTTTCTAGGTTAGAAAGCCGTAGTGGGGGAAGAGTGCATACCCTTTTCTTTCCCTTTTAACTATCCAGACTTTATTCCATTATTCTTCTTTCTGGGAAATGAGACAGAAGAAGTGAACTCCTGTCATGTTAAAAGGTTTGTTTAATGACCATCCCATGTGAACACACGCAGTCTTAGCTGAGAAACATGATTGCTGCAACCATATAGGCCCCTAAGACGGACTCATTTATCAAATATTAAAGAGTCATTTCATAGAATGGCTTTTGTGGCCACTTTTCAATAGAAGTGAAGCCTGAGCAATTATAAGAAAAGCAAAGAATGCTTAGGTTCTTTTACTGAAGGGGTCAGTCATCTAGCATTTGGGAGACCTGACATCATCACCTATGTGAGTTTCCCCCCAAGCTAAATTTGCACACGGAGCAAAAAAATACACCATTTCCCATGGCAAATAAACATAAAGAGGATACCTTTTCAAGGGGCTATTTTCTAAGATTTAATATCTAGAGCTCAGTTCTTTTTAAATTTTTTTTTTTTTTTTTTTTTTTTTTTTTTTTTAGGTATCTAGAGGGAGAAAGAGTGTGCAAACCAGGGGAGGGGAAGCAGGAGAGAGAGAGAGAGAGAGAGAGAGAGAGAGAGAGAGAATCCCGAGCAGGCTCCACGATGAGCATGGAACCCCACCTGGGGCTTGGATCCCACAACCCTGGGATCACTATCTGAGCCAAAATCAAGAGTCAGGCACTCAACCAACCGAGCCACCCAGGAGCCCCTAGAGCTCAGTTCTTGTGCATTGATTCATATTCGCTCATATCCAGCCTCAGGCTTCCCATGAGTTGTTGGATTAATAGACTAAACTGCTGAGTAAAGTTGAAAGGGTAGAGTTTGGATAATATATCATTCCTGCATGATCCTCCTTATCGTATCTAAACTGACAATCAATTCCGTTTGGCACAACATATGACTCCACACATCAATTGCCAGAATATAATAGTAATGTCAGATATTTATAAGGGCAGAGAGATTAGAACTGATAAAATAACAAAGTAATTGTTAAGGTCTGTATTGTATACCGTGGGTGTACAATTATTATTTGTGCTCACTGCATCTGATGTTTGCCCATTGCCAGCAGCATGGTGCCTTTCGTGCACATGGCTTGAGGAGGGAGCCATGGATCTGTGCTACTGGAATGCTGTGGGATTGTCTTCTGGCCATCAAGCTAAGACCCAATAAGGCCAGCATCCCAAGCAGGATTAGGGCTGAATTCTAATTCAGCCTTCTCTCTGGAATTGCTCGCCCACCAACACAGAACTGGTATAACTGGGCCGCGCTGAAAGTCTGGCCTGCTCACCAGATATTGGCAGCAAGCCATTCTCTATGGAGATGTTTGTTTGATGTTCAAAACATGCAAACTTAGCATCTTTGGTCAAGGAGAACAATAACCTTTTCTTATTCAACATAAACGATGATCCTTTTTTACAACAACAGCAAAAAAGTCAATAAAAAACTCAGTTTGAAACCAGATTTTTTCCCCAATATGAATAAGAGTTCAGTTATTTTCTCCCCTAAGCTTTGGAAGTGCTCCTCTCTTTTTGGACAGTTTTGTATCTCCTTTCCAGTACAGATGTCTATTGCCTTGAAGGCTTTCACAAGAGAATTTAATCCTTGGCAGTGAAAAGAAAGAATCCCACGGGGCAAGTGGAGGGGCGGGGAGGAAGAAGAGACTGGCCAAGTTGAAGGAGGTTGATTTGAATGGAAAAATCCTTTAGTCATGCCAAAGATGTGAAATTATCAAAGACACAAAGATCTTATATAGAACAAAACTATACAGAAAAAAACACAAACTCTTTCCATACCCCAACTGTGATGTCAATTCTACAATAGGTTATCCTTGAAAAAGAATATTACTCTCACCTTTTGGAAACCCTGTGCTACTTTACAGTGTGAGTTATATTTGCTCCTAGAGATCTGAAATGAGTGAACACTAATATGCACTCTGTTTCAGGTTTAAGCTAGGTTTGTCCCCAATACCTACTGTTTCAGGAACCAAAAATAGATTCTCAGTGGATCGCATCCCAAATCTTAGTTTCAGCATTTATTTCCGCTTATCTTCTGCCTTGACTGTTTCAGCTAGCGTTCTTTGATGGCAAGCAATGGTAGCTGCTCTGGTAAACTTAAGCAAGAAAGGAATTTTGGGGGGAAACTGGGGAAGCTCCAAGGATTGAGGAGAGGAGGCTAAAGACCCAGTAGTGGAAAGGACAGACCCAGGCAGCTTACATGAGTCTTCACACCATGAACTTCTCAACTGCTGCATCTGAAACAAAGGATTCTGAGTCCAGGAAGAGAGAATCTGACTGGCTTAACTAGGTTCAACTCTTCGCTCCGTTCGGGGGCTGGAGGAAAACAGAGTATCTGAACAACAGTCCCACCAGATGGCATATCCAAAAGTGAGGATGGAATTACCAAAAAGTAAATGGAGATGCTATTATTGAAAGAATGGGGACTGAAAGCTGAGCAGCTAAGGGAAGTAAACCCAGAACAGCAACAACAAAACAAATGTGTGCCAATCCCCATCCCTTTCCATTTCACTGTTTTGTATGTTTTCTGCTCTTTTGTATGTTTCCCTCTCTTCTTTTTTCCTTTATCTCTTTCTGTCTTTCTTGCCTTTTCCTTATCCTTTAAGGTTCATCTGTTATTGTAGCTGAAATTTTTGTCATCATTCTTGCTTTTTCCTAGAGATCCTACTATCAAAATTAGATCACCTAAACAACTGATTCTTGTGGGCAGTGGTGTTAGCTGAGTAGGGATCAATCAAATCAATGTCCACATTGATTTTTGAAAACATATTCCTGAATTTATCCCTTTTAAGCCAGTAACTCACTCAGCTGCCTACCATTATGCTTCTAATTTAATTGTTATAAATGAATTCCTTTAATTAACACAAGGAGGCTTCAGGAATTTGTGATTGGAAGGATATTAATCTAATATTTACTATTTCCATCTTATCATGAAATCAGTCAACCTGTTATCAGAGGAAGCCAGGGAACAGCTCACCTGGCTGACATAAATGTGCCAGAGTAAAATGATCATTTACGATGGAGACAGAGGTTACAGGTCAGACCTCAGATCTGCATCTTTCTGACTTTGTGAACTTGGTTTAATTATTTATCTTCCTCAAGCTTCCTTGATCTCATCTGTGAAGTGGGATATAGTTCTCATCACATTTGGTTGCTACAAAAAGTCAATAAAATTATAATTGAAAAATATTTACCATACTACCTGGCATATAATGGGTATGCAGTAAAGGTTAAATTCCTCATTCTTCCAACAAATATTTAATGAACATCTACTATGCCCCACACACCATGCTAGATGCCAAGAATGGGAAGAAAACAGACATGCTTCCTCCTGCTTAGAGGTTACTTTCAAGTGGGAAAGATGCATTAATCAAAATCCAATATAGAAAGTATTGGTACCAAAAAACATATTAATTAGAGGGTCACAGACAATGTCTGCTATAGGCTCAATGTTTGTATCTCCCACAAAACTCATATTGAAACCTAATCCCAAAAGGGATTTGGAGGTAGGGCCTTTAGGAGGTGATTAGGTCATAAACGTGGACCCCCCCCCCCATGGATGAGATTAGTACCCTGATAAAAGAGACCCCAAAGACAAATGTTACCCCTTCTTCTACAGAAGGACACAGCAAAGAGATGGCCATTTACAAACCAGAAAGCAGATCCTCACCAGGCACTGAATCTTCTGGTATTTTTATCGGAGGCTTCCTGGCCTCCAGAACTATAAGAAATAAAAATTTGTTGTTTATAAGCCACCGAGTCTGTTATTTTGTTATGGCAGCCGAAATGGACTAAGGCAGTGGCACTCACACTATATAAATTAACTATAGATGTGGGTTAATTAAGGGAAACACTCACATTCAGTAAATCAGAGTAAACTCACTGGAGACATGTGATTGACAATTCTGGGTATTCTGGAGAAACTTTACCATCTCTCATTTTACCAAAAAGGATTTTTATTAAAGAGATGATATTTCTATGTTTGCATAAGAAAAAGAGGACAAATTGTTTTGCTTGATAGAGAAGTTTCAATGATAGGATTTTGCATGCAATCTTTGGGAGGCTGAAATCATGTACTTTAATGATGTAAGCATTGAATGAATTAGGCTATGAGCAGTCGTGGAGGCGATCAAGTCAAGAAAAAGAGACAACCCAAGAAATTTTAGGAAAAAATGTTCTTAGTGTTTGTGGCAGACATTGCTAGTTACATACCAGTGTCTTATTTACCCTTCTTTACTAAAAGCACTCCAATTTTTTTAGCTTGGCCCACTGTTTCCCAGATAAAAGTCTACATTTCTGAGTTGCCCTTGTAGCTAGGTGAGGCTACATGACCAGCTAGGTGATCAGAAGACAGCAGAAGTGTTATGTCGTCTGAAAAGTCTGCTAAAATTGAGGGGCATTCTTATACTTCCCTTTTCCTCCTGAACCCTCCTGTCAGGAACTTTAGCACCATCTTAGGCCACGAATGAACCTTGGGACTTAAAGCCATGTAGATTCACGCGACAAGATAGAAAAAGCCTGGGTCCCTGGTACTTGCTGCCTTCATCCTACCCTTGCACTGCCTATCTCCAGACTTCTTCCATGTTAAGTGGGAAATAAGCTGTCTGGTTTAAGCCACTATTTTGGGCAATCTTTATTTTTAAGCAGATGTTCAAATTTAATCAAAATTGATATATTGCTTGGATAATATGCTAAACGTTATGGGGGGTATAAAATAAACGTGTCACATGGCCTTTTTACCTTAGAAGTTTATATTGAGTTGATCCTTAGATTTACGCAAAGTTATTTGAGAGTTGTAGGCGATAAAGTTGGAGCGGTAGCCTGGAGCCAGAATGCATCGGATCTTCTGGACCACCGTGAAGTCACTGGACTTTTATTCTATTTATAGAGAATTTCAGTGTCATCATTTGACTTACATTTTTAAAGGATCAGGTTCTTCACTTCTGGCATGGTACACTGGGTAATTTGAACAAACACTCCCACTGAAAACAACAACAAAAACAAAAACCCCAGACAAAATGTTAGAAAAAAAAAATTCCTTGAAGGCATTGGAGAACCAACAAGTTAATTAAGAATTACAGGGCCAAGTTCCAGAAGAAGACAAATCACAGACATAAGCTTGGCAGTTAGGGAACTTGTCCTATAGAACCTTTACCAATTCTGGAAGAAGTGACTGAGAAGTTGAGAAATTCATATTTTTGACAGGCTTGTGAAGCTGGGGCAGGGGGGTGGAATTGAAATCACAAAGCGTTGGGGAATAAGCCTGGTAAACCATTTGGGCTTTGAAGTGATACTTAAATAGGCTACCTTACAGAAGTAAGGGTGAACTGGGAGTCAACTGACTTTCACAGGGAGTGAATCACTGGTTCAAATCAGCTTAATCATGCAATTGGATTGCTACAGCCCCTTGCTGCCATAGAAGCAAATTTCTGTGAAAACATTTCACAGCCAAAATAGCCAAGTACACAAAAGGAGACATGAATGGAAACCCAGATAAACAAGAGAAAACAGAAATAGACCCACTGAGGCTCCATCCAGCACAGAGTTAAAAATAGCTATATTATAATTTAAGAAACAAAACAAATGAACATATGGGAAGGGGGGGAAGAGGAGAGGGGGAAACAAGCTGAGGCTCTTAATGATAGAGAACAAACTATGGGTTGACAGAGGGAGGTGGGTGGGAGATGGGCTATATGGGTGATGAGTACTAAGGGGGGCACTTGTGATGAGCACTGGGTATTGTATGCAAGTGCTGAATCATTGACTTCTACTCCTGAAATCAATACTGCACTGTATGTTAACTAAATAAAATTTAAATTTTTAAAAAAAGGAAACAGAAAAAATAAAAATAACTATATTTAATATGCCAAGATCAAAAAAGACTGAGATTTTGGAAGTGAACTGAAACTCTAAAAATGAGCCCCCCCCCCGAGTTTATATCTGAAAACTACAATAACTAAAATTAAAAAGTCAATGGAAGAGATTAATAACAGATTAGACAAAGCTAAAAAGAGACTTAGTGAACTGGAAGATGGAGCAGAAGAAAATATTCAGAATATACGGAGAGAAAAGTTAGAAAATACAGAACAGAGGATAAGAGATATGAAACCTACAGTGAGAAAGTCCAAGATACATGTAATTAGGGCCCTAACAGGAAAGAGAGAGAGAGAGAATGGGGCAGATGGCATATTTGAGAGACAATGGCTAAGAATTTTTCAAAATTAGTGAAAGACATTGAGCCCATATTCAAGGATCTCTATGAACCCAGACAGGATAAATAAAAGAATTCCACACCTAGATTCATCAGAGTAAAACCAAAGACAAAGAGAAAAATCTTAAAATCATGTGGGAGAAAAAGGAGCCACAAATTTCAAAGCAACAGCAAACTTAGGGCTAACTTCTTCATAGACTTTTGGAAGCCTGAAGAAAATAGATAATTAAAAATGCTGGAAGAAAATAACTGTCAACCTAGGATTCTATACCTAATGAAAATATCCTTCAAGAATGAAGCTGAAATAAATATCCATACAAGCAAAAATCAATAAAATTCATAGTAACAGATTCATAGTAAAAAAATACAAAGGATACTTTTTAGGCAGAAAGAAAATTATCACAGATAGAAGCCCAGAGATGCAAGACAAAATAAAGAGCAATGAGAAGGTTAATTATGTGAAAAAACATAAATAAAAATTGATTGTATAAAATAACAATAATTTATGGTGGAGTTTTCAATAAATATGAAATTAAACTAAAACACAACAACACCATATAAGTCAGGAGAATGACAAATAGAGTTTGAAGATTCTAAGGCTCTAAGGCTCTTAACGTTGCCTGGTAAGAGGGTAAAAATACCAACTAATATTAGACTTTGATAAGTTACTACTATAATCTCTGCAGTAAAAGAATAATAAAAGAATATATAACAAATAGAGGGAGGAAGTTGGAATATTTACATAATAAAATCAACCCAAAAGATGAAAGGAAATGAAAGAAAACAGACCATAGAGCAGGAGGAACAAATAGAAAGCAAATATTGTGATGGTTGGTATCAACCAAAATATATCAATAATTATATTAAATGTAAGTGAATTACATGTTCCAATTGAAATACAAAAATTGTCAAACCGGATAAGAAAACAAAATTCGATTACATGTTGCTTACAAGAAGCACGTCCTAGGGGTGCCTGGGTGGCTCAGTTGGTTGAGCATCCAACTTCAGCTCAGGTCATGAGTTCAAGCCCCGCATCGGGCTCTGTGCTGACAGCTCAGAGCCTGGAGCCTTGAGCCTGCTTCGGATTCTGTGTCTCCCTCTCTCTCTGCCCCTCCCCCACTCATGCTCTGTCTCTCTCTGTGTCAAAAATAAATAAACATTAAAAAAAAAGCTAAAAAGAATTCTTAAAAAAAAAAAAAACAAGAAGCACATCCTAAATACAAGCACACAGAAAAGGTGAGAGTAAGATGAGGGAAAATGGTATACTATGCAATTATATATTTTTTTTACATTTATTTATTTTTGATAGACAGAGAGAGACAGAACACACGTGGGGGAGGCGCAGAGAGAGAAGGAGACACAAAATCAGAAACAGGCTCCAGGCTCCAAGCTGTCAGCACAGAGCCGGATGTGGGGCTCGAACTCACAAACCGCGAGATCATGACCTGAGCCGAAGTCAGACGCTTAACTGACTGAGCCACCCAGGTGTCCCTACTATGCAAATATTTTAGAAGAATCATTCTAGCTGTCATGAGGGCAATAAGTAAGAACTATGGGCAAAAAAGGCAACTTGGACAGAAGCATGAGATTTATTTCAACTGGGAAAAACAGAGGTCAAGAGATTGCAATAGCTTAGATGCTCTGTGAGGTGCACTTAAGTGTAATAAAGCACTGCAGAAAGACTGCAAATATAAAAAGAAAGAAGGTATTCCTAAGAATGCTAGGTGCAAGAATTAATATCTCCCCTACTATATCTCTCCCCTTATTAACTACGTGCTATTATTAGGGCCAAACTAAGGACAAAAGAGTCCTGGCAAAAGGACAGAGCACTTCCAAGACTCATACAAGTGGTCCCAAAGGACGTAAGAAACCCGAGGTTAAAGGCCATCCCACTTTGCTGTACTATTCGGACCTGCCATAGACTGCACTCATTGTAGGGCTGCTCTTGCCATGCTACTCTAAAAAGTCAAACTTTAACTCAAAGATATTCTTTCGGAAAGACCTGTAATTTTTCAGCTTCAGCAATACTGGCTTACAGATCCTTGAAATAACAGGACTATTCTTTCATTTCCTTCGTTCCTAATCCCAGCAACATGCATACTGATACCCATTGTGAATGTTTAACTCAGCTGCTAGCACAGAATGGAGAATACATTGTCATTAATAAGATAGTCACCAATCGGTGAAAGAGTGAGGAGAAGAATAAAGAAATTCTTTATAAATTCTATTTATTTTCTGGTCACATTGTTAGGAATGACAGATTGGTTAGGTGATGACATCCTTATTAACTCATTTATCACATAATCTGGAAGGGATTGATATGTAACACATGCATAGATGTTTTAAGCCTTATTTTGTAACTGATGCTGTTTGCTTATCCTCCCATTCTGAATACCAGTATCTTGGTTGCAAAGTTACTTAGAGTCAGTTAGTTTAGATGCCTTTCAATTAAAAAACATATGAAGGAATTCTTGAGTTAGAACTTGAGAAAGATCACTCTGAGTTGAGAAGAGAACCCAAACTGGAATGAACTAGGCTCAGTCAACTTAGTATAAACATATGTTATGGGGGCGCCTGGGTGGCTCAGTCGGTTAAGCGGCCGACTTGGGCTCAGGTCATGATCTCACGATCTGTGAGTTCGAGCCCCGCGTCAGGCTCTGTGCTGACAGCTCAGAGCCTGGAGCCTGTTTCAGATTCTGTGTCTCCCTCTCTGACCCTCCCCCGTTCATGCTCTGTCTCTGTCTCAAAAATAAATAAACGTTAAAAAAAAAATTTTTTTTAAATAAAAATAAAAATAAATAAATATATGTTATGGAAACTGTAATTAAAATATAGTCTTCGGGTGGCTCAGTTGAACGTCCAACTCTTGATTTCAGCTCACGTCATGATCTCAGTGTTGTGAGATCCACTCCTGTGTCCATCTCTGTGCTGGACATGGAGGCTGCTTAAGATTTTCTCTCTCCCTCTCCCTCTGTCTCTCCCCAGCTTGCACTCCTTTCTCTCTTTCTCTCTCTTTCAAATAAAATAAAATAAAATAAAATAAAGCAAAATAAAATAAAATAAAATAAAGCAAAATAAAATAAAATAAAATAAATAAAATAAAATAAAATAAAATAAAATAAAATAAAATATAGCCTGCAAGTGTTTTGGTGAAATACCCAATATATCTCATTAATTATTTCAATTAGAGAATTCTTGGTTAATAGTTAACAGAAAACCCTGAGTTAAACTTGCTTGGGAGCTCCCCTCTACTTGCTAGATGAGGTGTTGCCCAATTCATGAACCAGTTAATAAAGCCAATCAGATCTTCAATAAATAAATAGGTAAACTGGCTTAAGCATAAGGAAACATTACTTCACATGAATAGAAGTCCAGGAGCACAGGACTCAAGATCGGTTGATTAATAATTCAACAAGGTCATTAAATACTGAAGTTCTTTCCATTCACCCACTCTCCCAATTTCAGAGAATAGATTTGGTTGAGTATATTCCCAATAAAAGACGAAAGGCCATCTCTTCCTCTCTTTCATCAGAGTGAGAAAACCTTTTCCAGAAGCCTCTCAGCAGACTTTTCCTCACTGGGTCACAAGCCCCTTTCCTAATTGGTAAGGCGAATGGAATTACCACAGCCAGCTTCGACTGAACGTCTAGTGTGCGGGAAGGGTGGTGAGAAGTCAACGGTAATGAGCACTCTGCCAGGGCCCTGCTGACAGAGGAGGCTGTTTCTCACCTCATCTGGTCCGTGTCTTCTTCCTCTGCCCCTGAACTCTGTCACTCCTGTTCCTCTGTCCACTCCATACTGGCCCATGCTAGTGTTTTCTTTCTGATGTGATGTCTATAGAGCATTCTCATTCTTTTTATTTCTTTGCCGGCAATCATTAAAAATACACATTTTACAACCAACCCGGACTTGCCAAACGGAAGGTGGGTGAAACAGAGCAAGGGGATTAAGAGACCACTTATTGTGATGAGCACTGGGTAATTTACAGAATTGTTGAATCATTATATAGTATACCTGAAATTAATATAACACTGTATGCTAGTTATACTTCAATAAAAAATATACAAATTTTAGATGAGAGGATCTTCATCAATTTGAGGTCTGTACCTCATTATTTCTGTTCCTATAAGCTGTTAAGATTTGTGCAGAACTATACCTACCTCAAGGAGGGAGAGCTGTTTTGTCTTCTCTTTAAAAACAAGACTTTACCACCTGCTTTTAACAATAAAATTTGGGGGGCACCTGGGTGGCTCAGTCGACTGAGTGTTCGACTTCAGCTCAGGTCATGATCTCACAGTTCATGAGTTTAAGCCCCACGTTGGGCTCACTGCTGTCAGCAGAGCTCACTTGAGATCTTCAGTCCTGCTCTCTCTCTGCCCCTCATCCACTCATGCTCTCTCAATAACAAAATAATTCATGTCGCCTTACTATCGAGGAAACGACAGGTGCTTTCTCAAGGATACTTCATTATCCCCACAAAATATGTTCCCTGTGTTTCTTTTGGTATACTAGTTGCAAATATATTCTTTGGCCTGAGTAAATGCAGCTACATCTAACCAGTGGCTGCCTCACTGGAGTTTTGTTAACTGTTTTACATCCATTTATGTGTGGATTTCAAAGACAAAATGGTTATATTTCCAGTTGTCTCACTAAGTTATAATTATATAAGATTATCAAATGATATGTCTCAAAGGCCGATAGGTCAAATTATAATTATTTTTTAGTCTAATTATGAATACATTTTGCCTAGAAATAAAAAATAATCATTTTATTACTTAATAAAAATGATTTTATCAATTTGTGTAAGCAAATAAGCTGAAACTGGACAGTTTTTTAATATTTTGTATTTTACTTTATATATGATGCTACACCTATAAGAAATTAGTTAATAAGAATTTTTTCTTATGTAATTGAAATAGAATCTAATGTCTCTCAACCTCCTCAAGGAAACAGATTTCCCCCCCAAAAGGCTTAACAGTATGAATTTAGGTCTAAAGAAAGGCAGAAAAGCTTCTAAATTCAGAGTAAGTCAGGAGAGTTTCTTTTTCATTGCCCTTTTCCACTTCTACTGTCTGTAGTCATTACTCCTTTTTCATTGTCCCCTTCTGGAAAAGCATAAAAAACCCTGGTTCCCTGTGGGCCCTCAGGGAGACTAGGTTTAATTAAAGTCTGAAAAGCACATTTGAAAGCGAGGACTATTAAACCAGAAATAATTTGTGAAGTGTTTTACCCCAATCTGTGTATTACCAGTAGTTGAAAGACAAAAGAAAAGTGTAGAATAAGAAAAATAAAGAAATCAGGGAAATATTAAACCTAATGGTCAGTTATCTACTGCAATCAGGTTCCCTGGGCACCACCTGGTAGGAAGGGATGTGAAGCCTCATTGGCCATTAGCTGTTGATCTGGAAAATCCAAATGAAACATTCTTATAGATGCTGTGATGGAAAAAGTACGTGGTCATCACATGTAATTGAGTGAGTCCTGCATAGACAGCAGTAAGATCATCACGAACAAAAACCTTTTGCACTCACATCACGTGCATGTGCAAGGCAGCATTCCATGCCCCTCAGCCACTTGAGGCAAACTAATGAAGGAGTCATCTCGTGTCACGGGCCATGTTTCTGGAAAGGTCTATTTCTTCTTGTCCTCTTGTATATGAGATGCTATAAGCCATTTCTTTGAAATTTGTGTCTTGTGCTTCTATTTTTGTTTTCTCTTTGATTTTCTAATTGTTTCCACTCTGCACAGAAGTTAAATTTCAGAATTAATTTATCAAGCATAATATCCATTAGCGGGATTACCACTTGAGAACTGCCCAATTTTTCAGTATATTTATCAATCTGTTAATTGAAGAGTTGGCAACCATTATATTTTTAAGTCATTGTAGCATTGAACTCAAGGAAGATGAAATTTTTGAACCACAGAGGTTGAAATTCAGTGTTACTTTTATGTTTAGTCACTGAGAGCCAGTTCACACTAACGGGTCCTGGACACTTGGTTTTTGGGTCCTTTTCTGGATTTTACCTTATTTTAAGAACAGTTCCAACCTATAGTTGGCAACTTTTCACGTACCCTTGTTTGCTAACCAGGACTTTGTTACCGTAAGATTTAAATAGGCACGTGTATTCAAATTAATAAAGATGTTGATAAGCAAGAAAATAATTAGAATTAAAGGGCAGTCATGGGTTAATAATCAATTTAGAAGAAATTATCTAAAACAAAGATTGACCTGTGCTCTAATTGTTCCTGAAGTATCCTAAAGTTGAGGTGGAAACTAAAGCAAAAGTTTTAGAAGCTCTTTGCTCTACTAAATGTCTTCCATTTTATCTCCCTTTAAAGCCAAGGGAATAAGGGTTTTCAAGACTCAACCCGAGCATTTAAAATTTTCTGTTTTGCATTAAAATGTTCTCGTTTCTCACTTTACTTTTGATACATCTAAAAAACTAATACAGGTCATATGAAACAGCCCTTCATGAATTATTTACCCTATGAGGAAAGATAATATTCCTAGTCTACACAGATGTACATCTTATAGCCACTGATTTGGTTATCATATGCCTTAGGGACATTCATAAAGTGTCAGCAAATGTCAACAAAATACTGATGGCAAGTGTAATAAATGACAAAATGCTGTTGAATTTGTATAAGATTCTGGATGGTCTATCTGAATTCACCTTCGAACGATGGCTAGAAGGAAGATAATATTAACCCTCCTCTTTAAATCTGCAGAAGAAATCTTATAAAATGATTTATAAAGTTTTGAAATCTTGTGAGCATTTTAAGCAATCAAGAGCGATTAACACTATTTATTCCCATATTACTATTTATTTCCCATATACGCCAGAGACCAAAAGAACCAAGAAAGTACCATAGGGCATAAATGTCACCAGAGATAGGTTAGCGAGTCTCATAAAAACACCATTTTGATTTCCACCCAAGGAACCCTTCTAACTATGACTGTGAATTTGAAAATAACTGTGAGGTTGACAGAAGAGTATGAATTGTCCAAGTTAATTAGCTTCATTTTCTCTGGTTTAATCCCTATTTTTTTAAGCTAGGACTCGTTTATCTTTATATTGTAATGAAGTCTCTCCAATAAAATAACCGGCTCTAACAAATACCTTACGAAATCAAAGACTTATTTTAAAAAAAACTACCAGCAAATGGTTACTGGATTTTTCCCACTTAAATTGTGCCACAGAAAAGAGAAAAGAGTATCTCCCTGGTTTACAAAATAAATTACTCCCTATTCCCCAGGAAAAAAACAAAGCTGGAAATGTGCAGTGTTAGGAGCAGACAGAATCATTGTGTAACTGAGACACAAAAAATCTGGCTTATGTTTCTACTTCCAGCACTGACATATCTCCCAAGATTGTTACCCTGCCGGTCTCCCTGTCTCAATCAAATGCGGTTCTTTCTACTTGTTCAGATGTAGTGGCATAAGCTTAAGTCCTGGAAGTGCCAAACAGGAACCATGGCAACCTTGAGCAATGACAAGATTAACACGTCTTGAACAAAAATGAAACTCCTCCTTTCGGCTTTTAGCCCCTAGAGGAAATATTTACATCTTGGATTTCAATCCTATGAATGCAAATACCGTCCAGTTATTTACAGGGTGTAACACATTTCATTTCCATTGTTATCGCAACCCAAATAGGTTGGTGAATAAGAAAATAATTTCAGAGAGGCAGGAAAGAGTGTGGTCTTTCAGAAAGGATGAGAACTGCCTGGCCCAGCTTAGAGTTTGTCTAGAAGAGGAATAAGACGTGAGGTCGGAAATGCAGATTAGAGAGATTACAAAGAGCCGTGAATGTCAGCCTGATGATAGCAAAAAATGTCAGCGAAAGTTTATACAACACAGTATGCATCAGGCATAATGCTTAGACCTGACATGGGTTATTTTATTCATTCTTCACAACCAGGGCTGTGAATCAGTCGGTATGCACCGTTACCATGAGAACTATTATTATCCCCTTTCCAGGGAGTTTGGGGAACTTGGAGAACTTGCCCAGGGTTACATAGCTGGGAAGTGGCTAAGCTGGTATTAGAATCCAGGTCACTCTGAATCCATACGGTGAGCTCTTGGACAGCCTAGAGTTTGGTTTTATTCTACATGTTTGCAAGTTCAAAAAAAAAAAAAAAAGTCAAAATTATAATATGCAAGAAAGGACCAAACAGTTCTACAAACTTATTATGAAAAATAGCTATCTTTTCTCCATGTCCCTGCCATTATTTTTTTTCTTCCAGGAGACAAGCCCTTTCAACTCCTTGATTGTTTCTCTTTTTAAATTCACCTCTAAATCTTTAAATAACATTGCTGGACCGCTACTGAAATAACTACTGTTTCTTCATTTTTTAATGTTATATATGATCTACTTTTATTATGCACAATAAGGATTTAGCTCTTTTTCTTCACTTCCCTGCCTTTACCACAAACATAACATACAACCGCCACATAAACAAGTGATTTTGTTAAACTGTATTCACTATTTACATTATTTTGACTAGGTAAATACTACTTACAATTGAACCAAGTGGTACTTACTAACATTATACCTTTTCCTTTCTTCAGTAACCTTTTGTTTTCCTGGGGTTAATATATATATTTATTACTATATATGTATTTATTATTTATTTATTATATATATATTTGTATATAAATTATTTTACCTGAAAAAAAATTTTAATGTTTATTTATTTTTGAAAGAGAGAGAGAGCAGGGGAGGGGCCGAGAAAAAAAAATGTTTTTAAAGACTTTATTTTTTAGAGCACTTTTAGGTATACGGCATAATTGAGAGGAAGGTACAGAGATTTGGTATATACCCCCTGCTCCCACATGTGCATAATCTCCCCCACTATCAACATCACTCACTAGAATGGTCTATTTCTTACCAAGGATGAGCCTCCAGTGACACATCATAATCACCCAAAGTCCACAGTTTACCTTAGGGTTCACTCTTGATGTTCTATATTCTATGGGTTTGGGCAAATGTATAATGATATATATAATATCATACAGAGTATTTTCACTGACTTAAAAATTCTCTGTTCTCTGCTTGTTCATCTCTTCCCTTCCCCCCTATATAATATATTATATATATTATATATAATATATATAATATAATATATATTCCCTTCCCCCATATAATATATTATATATAATATATAATATGTTATATATATTATATATAATATGTATTATATTATATATAATATATAATATGTTATATATATTATATATAATATGTATTATATATTCACTATTTACATTATTCACTAATATATATCATTATATATTATACATTATATAATAATATAGAATTATTATATTATTATAATTATATCATTATTGTGTATTACATATAATATATAATATATATTATATATAATAATTTAATATATATACTATTATATATATTATATAACTTTAATTTTTTGTCTCCAAACAGTCCTCATGAGGTGTAACTCTCTTCTTAAAATGTTCAAATTTGCCAGGTGCAGTATCAATTTCACGTTCTTGGAGACGTCTGTCCCAGGATCCTCTGACCTCATTCAGTTTGGATGGACTACTCTCTCCATGCAGGGCAGCTGTGTCCCGGGACCTCCCTCCACCATCCTGCTAGGTATTCTCCTGGCCTGTCTTTTTGGTTAGAGTCCTGGATTCCTGAGTCTCACATCCTCTCTTTGTTCACTCCTTTTCTTGGAGGAATACATCTTTCACTACTTGCTGAGAAAATGTGGCTGGGAAGTGAGTTGTAGAGAACTTTTATTTACAAAAACATCACTCTTCTACCCTTAAATTTGCTAGGTTTGGTTGGAAATAGAATTCTGAGTAAAAATATCATTTTTCCTCAGAGTTTTGAAGATATTGTTTTATTGCCCTCTTCTGATGCTGTTGAGAAGCCTGAAGTCAGTCTGATTCTTGATCATTTGTATGTAATCTATCCCTCCCATTCATCCAAAGCTGTACTCTCTTATCTCTGTTTTCTTAAATTTCATGATGAAATGGCTTGGTGTGGATAGATGTTTATCTACTGGGCTGGAAACTCGGTAAACCTTTTCAATCTGGAAACTCATAATCTTTAATGCTCAGAAATGTTTTGAATTATTTCTTTGATAATTTCCCCATCCTCAATTTTCTCTGTTTTCTTTCTGGAAACCTTATTTAGATTCGATCCTCCTAAAAGGACCTCTTTTCCCCCCGCCTATTTTCCATCTCCTTGTCATGTCATTTTGTTTTACTTTCTTAGAGATTTCGTCAACTTTATATTATAACCCTCTTACTGAGTTTTCAATTTATGTTATAATTTTTATAATTTCAAGGAGCTCCTTTTTCTTCTCTGAAGCCATTTTTTCCCCTATAGTTTTTCTTGTTTCATGGTCAAATTATCTTCTCTTATCTCCCTGAGGATCTTAATGATAGGTTTTTTGTTGTTTTCTTCATCCTGAACCATTTTTGTTTCCTCTAAAAGACTTTCTTCAGATATCTACTGATTCTTGATTAACCATTTTTTCGTTAGAATGAAGCACTTAGAAAATCTCTTTATTTTTATTTTATTATTATTTTTCTTAAGGAATCTCCCCACCCAACGTGGGGCTCAAACTCATGAGCCCCAAATCAAGAGTCACACGCTCTACCAACTGAGTCAGCCAGTCACTTCTTAGCATGGAGCATTTAAAAAACCTACTAGGAGGTCTGTGCCATGAGTGGGCCTTGCTGATGATAGACTTTGGTGTTGGGGCAATCTGTTAGAGCTGTTTCATTGGGAAGTGCAAGGGCAGGGTTAAATTTTATGTGTCACCTTGGCTAGGTTTGGCTTGGTCCAGTTGTTCAGTCAATACTACTCTAGACATTGTTGTGAAGTCATTTTATAGATGTGATTATCATCTACAATCAGGTGACTTTACATGAGATTATCCTCAATAATGTGGGTAGTCCTCATTTAATCAGTAGAAGGCCTTAAGGGCAAAAAAACTTCCCGGAGGCTTCCCAGAGAAAAGTAATTCTGCCTCAAGACTGTAACAAAGAAATACAGCCTCAGTTTCCAACCTGCTGGCCTGTCGTATAGATTTCAGGGTCAAGACTACAATATCAACTCTTGCCTGAGTGGCCAGCCTACTGGTCTGGCCTGTGGATTTAGGGTTTTCTGGCCCCCTACAGCGCCATGAGCCAATTCCTTAAAATAAATCTTTTAATATAAATATACATATATCCTATTGATTCTGTTTCTATGGAGATCTCTGACTGGCACAGGAAGCCTCTGTTGTCTGTATAGTTAGGCTTTTCTTTTCGGGCTAATCAGATTTCTTTAAAAAGGCTCTTATGGTCTCTTCACTAAAAAGACAGCCTGACTGCCAGTGGGATGAAAAGCTGTAGGATTTTTCTCAATCCTCTGATTTCATCGTGGTACCCCAAACTTAAACCATGCCTGGTAACTCCTAAATCAGAAACTCTCTGGTTCCTCTTCTGTAAACCCCTTTCCTGTAAATTATGACCTTCATATGGACGAAGAGAAGACATTACCACATGAATCTCTGAGCCCATTCATTTCCAGTGTTAACTTAGAAGTTCTTGAATATATATCCCAAATATATTTTATTTGTTTTTTTTAAGTTTGAGAGAAAGGGAGAGGAAGAACAAATGTGTGTGTGTGTGTGTGTGTGTGTGTGTGTGTGCAAGTCAGGGAGGGGCAGAGAAAGGAGAGAGAGAATCCCAAGCAGGCTCTGCAAGGTCAGTGCAGAGTCCCCTGCAGGGCTCAATCCCACAAACCATGAGATCATGACCTGAGCCAAAATCAAGAGTCAGACACTTAACCGACTGAGCCACCCAGGTGCCCCTACTTTCTTCTTCATACTTTTATGTATTCTTTAAATTTTTTTAATAGGCAAATATTATATATAATTAGGAAAATAAGCTACTTCAATTGAGAGACAAAAGAAAAAAAGAGTGTCTTAATAGGGAAAGAAGAAGAAAAGTAATACAGGACTTGCTCTAGGCACAATGAGTAGTACTTGAAACCATCAAGGATACAAAAACAAAATTAAAAAGGGGGTAAAGGCAGGATTGGATTACACTTTATAGGCAATCAAATATAAACAAAGAGAAATGATGGACTGAAAACTTTGGGAGACTGAGTGTCCCATTCAGAGCAGCCACTAAGCTATACTACATGTTTATGTTAATTAAAAAAAAAAAAAAAAAGACCTGCTTCAACCACTACTTGACCCCTTGGTCTGACACCTTTGTGCAGTGCATGACCTCCACAGTTGTACCAGATAGTCCTGGATCCAGCGAGGAAAACAAGATGTCTGGCAAAAAGATAATAGAGATATGGAGAAATAGCTCAATATGATGATAATGTTCATAGAGTTAAAATGAAATTCTGAGAGCCCAATATTTAAAATGGCTTAGTCTTGGGGTATCTGGCTGGCAGTCAGTAGAGCATGTGACTCTTGATCTCAGGGTCGTTGAGTTCAAGCCCCAAGTTGGGCATGGAACCTACTTAAAAAAAACATAATAAAATGGTTTAGTCTTGTGGATGTGAAAAATCCCAAGGATGTTCCACTTATCTTTTCTTGCATCCTGAAAGTTAGTGGCTTAAAACAACAGGCATTTTATTATGCTCATGACTCAGTGAATCAGGAATTTGAGTAGGGCATAGTGGAAATGGCTTGTTTCTGTTCCATGAAATCTGGGGTCTCAACTGGAATAGCATGAATGGTTGGAGATGGCTAGGATATCTCTACTGGGGCCATATGTCTGGAACTTCCTTTCTTCTCATTGAGGCGTCTGATGGGAACAGAGAGTCCAAGGTGGCTCCTTGACTCAGGTCCAGTGCCTAAGCTGGGATGGCCAGAACAGTTGACAGCGAGCCAGCCTCACTCTCTCTGCATAAGTGGTTCATGCGACTGCAGTTCTTACATGGTAGCTGGTTTCCTCCAGAGAGAGAGTTCCAAAGAGAGGGTATACCCGCCAGCGTAAGCAGAAGCTCTAAGACTCTTATGAACGTCTTGAAAATCACAGTGTGCCCCTTTTTTTTTTGGTAGTTTTTATTATTAAAGTATAGTTAGTTGACATACGGTACTGTGTTAGTTTCAGGTGCACAACAGTGATTCGACAGTTCTGTACATTACACGGTGCTCATTATAAGTGTAGTTCTGTCTGTCACCATACAATATTACTACAAAATTATTGATGGTATCCCCATGATGCACTTTTCCTCCCCATGACTTGTCTATTTTATAACTAAAATTTTGTGCCTCTTAGTCCCCTTCACCTGTTTCACTCGTCCCCTGCCCCCTCCCTTCTGGCAGACACCAGTTTGTTCTCGATACCTGCGAGTCTGTTTCTCAGCAGTACATTATAATGACCACCTCAAATGTAGAATTTTATCAGATAAGAGGTTGTCTCATGAAGAAGGATCAGATAGTTTATCTGCACACAACATCGTGTACCTGAGATATTGTGATTTACAAGAAATGTAGTTGGTCATTGAGATAACCGAAAATTAGTTCTCGTATATATTTGGTCTTTGTTCATGGTGCCTGGCTCACGGCTCCTAAAACCCCTGGAATTTCCTGTGATAAGAGGGTTCAAGGTCTCTTTTGTTATGTTAATGAGTGACTTTGGGGAAGCCTTTAGGTAACCTGTTAAGCCAATCATGTGATTAGAAGGTCAGTCCCATCTCCAGCCATTGCTAGAGATTCAATCAATCAACGGCCAATGATTTGATCAATCGTACCTATGGAATGAGGCCTCCATAAAAACCTAAAGAACGAAATTCCAGAGAGCTTCCGGGTCGGCGAACACACGGAGATTTGGGGAGCATGGCACACGTGGCAAATCTTTTAAGCTTAGAGTTAATTACTTACAGACGACAAAAGTAAGTAACTAAGATCTGATAAGAGACATGACTCTAGTTTACGCATTTTTTATTTATGTGAGATTATAGTAGTTTTTATATGATTACTTCAGATTCCAACTTGCAACAAACACACACACCGATTCTCCATCAACATTGGTAAACTCCTCCTGAATGATTCTTGCTCTCACCCTGTACATTTGGTACTTAACTATTTATTACTGTCAAATTTATTGAATAGCTGGTTGCATTGACATATAAATATTGTTTATGTCTTTTTTTTTTTTTTCATTTTAAATATAGGAACACCTCCTCTCCCTAAATTTAGATCTTAAGCTTCCTGAGAGCAAGATACATTTCAGATTTTGGTGGGAAAAAACATGGACTTAGAGTCAGATTATGGAAATTTGGACAATCTTTTTTGAGCCTCAGATGTTTTCATTTGTGAAAAAGGAATTAATAAGTACTGATTTCACTGAGTTCTTGTGGGCATCAAATAGTGCGCGTGAAGTTCTTGGTGAATGCTAAAGTACTAAGTCACTGCTAAATACTCTATTTCTTCGTGTCCTTCACAGCAAAACCACAGTAAGAGCTAAGTGAATATTCATTGCATGAGTCAATGAATGGATGTAGAAGTCTGAAAAATTATAGTTTTCAATGATTTTTTTAAACCAGCAACTATCTGAGGTGGCCGGGACAACTCATGTGCATGGTCTTGTGGTCTCTTTACCCATTTCATGGCCTCTATCACTGATGGGCTGCTCTCAAGTCTGGATGATCTTCTAAAGGGTGTGTCTGGTGGCTTACCCATAAGCAGCAGAAGACCCACTTTCCTTAAAGTGGTTTAAGCAATAACAGGCTTATGACCTCCATAACTAGAACTCTACAGAGGGGCAGCTCCAGGTAAGCTTAGCACAGTGGCACGGTGATGGCCTCAAGGACCCAGGTGCTTTCCTTCTTTCTGTTCAGCAGTTTACCGTTCTCAGTGTGTGGCCAGTGTCTCCTCTCCTGGCCCCAAGGGATTATAGCAGCTCCAGGCATCAGATGTGGGTGCCAAGATGTCCAGCAAAGGGAACAAGTATGTCCTCCCGTGCAACTTTTTAACTAAGAGGAAAAGCTTTCCCAGGATTTCCAAAGCAGACTTACTCTCAGGTACGGACTGGGTCAAGGTGCCCATGCCTAAGTCAGTTATTGGCAAAGAGAAGACTATTGTGATTGCCTTTGATTGATATGTTTCATGCCCCAGAGCTGAGAAGGATGTAAACACCAGAAGGGGTTGGGGGTGAGACTGGCTATTGGGTAGACAATGCACAGTGTCTGGCCACAAAAGCAACACCCATTATTCTTTGCTAGCCATGCTGAACCTTGACTTTATACTGATGGGGCTCTAGAGGGACTTCAGACATGGGGTAGCAGCTCTTACCTTTATCCAGGCCTATAGGTGTAAGAGGCAGAGGAGAAGAGTTTGTACATCTTACCTCTTAGCTTTCGTTGCGCTTCCTGGGAGGAAGGAGGCTTTTGGTCCACTTTCTAGCTCTTCTGGGTCTAGGCTAAGAAAAGATGAAATAGAGGAAATTGGGAATTACTGGAGAACAAAGGCACATTATCATCATCATCATCATCACCTCCTTTATTGTCATCATCATTGTTGCTATCATCATCAGGGGCCTTTAAGAGATTCCCACTTGTGGTGTCACTATTCCAAGCTGGACAGAAACATCTGGGTCAACACGACCTCAAGCCGTCTGGGCTCTGGGCCTCAACCTTTGTTCTAAAGGTGCACATTTAACAAAAGACATTTGCATGAGGGACCCGCTCCCATGGCACTTGAGATGTGTCAGGGGTCTAGGCACACCTGTAGGGCAGGCTGTGAGTTTTACTCAGTCCCACCCATATCCCCCTCCATGAGTTGCCATCCCTCCCTTTCTCTTGCACAGATGATGACGCATCAGTGGCTCATGATACCAGAGCTGAAAGCTACTGCTTTGGGATTTACAAACCAAAAGAATTAATAATGCAGATAAAAATTCTGGCAACATGCTGAGAGCAAGATTTTTTTTTTTTTTTAAGTGAATAAAACCATTGAACAGTTCTGTTATGTACTGGCCATAAGCAGGTGCCTCTGGGGAAGAAGGAATGGGGACCTGTAGGGTGCCTCTTGGAGTAAGAAAAATGTCACCTCTCCTCAAATAATTCCAGAAATGCCTACTTGTTAATATGTACTTCATGTTCTTCGTCTGATTGATCATCTTTGGCATCAGTGACTAAGTCACTCCAGAAAATGTTGGGTATGTGTTTATATTAAACAAAATTCATTTCCCTATCACCATTGTACCTTACTTTCCTTAGTTTTTATTTAATTACCAGTTAGTGGGGGAGGGGGAATCTACCTTACTGAAGAAAAGATTTGTCATATTTTCCCTGTTAAAATCTCAGATTTATCCATTTAAAAATCATTTGCATAAGTGAAGAATAACATTCACGGGTTTGGTGCAATGCCCTTTGTACTGTGTGCAACTAATAAATCCTCTAAAAGTTATAAATAACAAAATTAAAGCAAGTTTCTCATTGGAAGTCAGTCTGTGTTGGTACAATAACTATATTTGATATAACTGTGTATTACATGAATGTTTTCTTTTTTTTTTTCATTTTTTTAAATGTTTATTCATTTTTGAGAGAGAGAGAGAGAGAGCCAGAGAGAGCACGAGTGGGGAGGGGCAGAGACGGAGAGGGAGACACAGAAACCAAACAGGCTCCAGGCTTTGAGCTGTCAGCACAGAGCCTAAAGCGGGGATTGAACCCACAAACCGTGAGATTATGACCTGAGCTGAAGTCGGACGCTTAACTGACTGAGCCACCCAGGTGCCCCACATGAATGTTTTCTAACGTGTCTTTACTCCCAGCTACACATATTGTACCACAAACAGAATGGGGAATATGAGTTTCTTAAAAATTGGAATTAAAATAGAAAATCTATGTAATATGAAGTAAAAGCTTGGTAAATAAAATTATTTTTATTCAGCTTGCTGTGAGTCAAAACGGAGGCCCACTTGTGGTGTTAACCCTTCATCTGTGTTTATGGTACAAGAGTGGAGACTAGAAATCTCTTCTCTTGAGATAGGCAGAGCATTCTCCTCATGGCCACCTTTGCCACCATAACTTCTGTGGTCCATCCTGCTCCTCAGTGTCCAGAGAGAGCCATTGACCTTAACGGTGATGGTGCCACTTGCTTGGTAATGTCCCTGAACTCTGAAAGATTGACCTATCCTGTAACACCACCAACACATGGGTAGCACAATATGTCTTACAATGAAGGGATCCAATATGTACCTCAGTGGCATAAAGATTATTTCAAGCTAAAAACATCTGAACAAACCGCTGCTTCAGAAATAAACCTTATCTAAATTTTCGGGGACATAAGCAGAGCCTCCCAAAGAATACAGCTCGTAAGTTCCCTCTCCAGGAGATTTACAGCCAGAAATCAGTCTAATATTATCACCTAGATGAGTAATTGCCTTACAAACTTTATCTGAAACTGTCATACCTTCTGTCTGTTTCCCCTAGAAGCCCCTTTTCTCTCTTCCTTTCTCCCTATTTTATATATAAACCCCTATCTCTTGCTCCTCTGGGAGCCGTTTCATCTACAGCCTCCTGTGAACGTAAGTGTTGTCTTTTCTCTTGATAATCTGAACTCAAGTTAGAAGAAAAGTTTTTCCTCCCAGCCACATGACCTCACCTAACCCTTACAACAACCCTATTGTATTTCCACTTGCCAGGTGAGAAAACTGAGCCCTGGAGAGGTTCAGAAACTTTCCCAAGGTCACATAGCAGTTAAATGGCAGAGATGGGGTTCAAATGCTTATTACTTGAAAAAGGAAAACACTGCCAATTTTTCTGGTATGCTAAGTACCCAATGGTGGTGTCCTGGAACAGCCAGGTGACAGGGTCTGTTTCCCTCTTTTCCTTGGATGTCTGGAGCCATGAGGACAGAGATGCGGCTCCCTGGTGGAGGCAGCCGGCTAGGCCCAGACAGTTCAGTGAAAGGTTTCAGAAGGAGCTCATCTGAAGTATAAGAGCTGAGCGAACGTTGTGTTGTGTTAGTACCTGTGGTCAGACTACAAGGTGAGAAGGAAGAGAGAAGAAATTGCCACATATAAGGATGGGCGTGAGCCAGCCTAGAGGCTGGGAGATTCCCCCCAAGGTCAGGCAGTTCTCAACTGTATTCTCCCCATGGCACCCAACGCAGATGAGGTGCTCAGGCACAAAGCCCCGAGAAGAGGAGCTGTAAAGTGATTTCCTATTCTCCTGGGCCCATTAGTAACCCCTCCATCCTCATTTTCTCCTCCAGGGAAGCTCACTGGAATGGACAGGAGTGAGAAAGATGTTATTTTAAGAATAACCATTATCATGCTCACATTTATTTCACAATAATAACGGATGCTACTAATAAGACTAGAACTTTACTTGTAGTATTTGGGGTGACACGTATTCCGCAACTGATCCTGATACCCCAAGATGTCTCAGCTAACTGGATTCTAGAAAAAACAGTAGTTTGGCCCACCAGGAAAGTGCCTAATTGTACGGGGATTAATCCAGTACTCTAAAAAAGAATGAATAGCCACAAAGTATGGCAGGCACAGCCCCTCTCCTCTCATTGCCTGTGTTTCTCAGGTCTGATCTTTCTGGGCATCTTCTCCTAGCTCTTGTTGCTTCCCACCTTGGCATGCAAAGACAAACACCAGCACGGAGATGCACTGTGCATAGAGCTATCACCTGCTTTGCTAGTCTTGAATATGGAGGAAAAATTACACCCCACAATATGAAGTTATCAAGCTACCCATGTATGCCTGTGAAACAAAGATCAGGTTTCAAAAACAAGGAGGGAAACTTGGGAAAGTCTTAAATTGAGCAACGGCTTCCATGGCCCTTGGGGCTGCCTCTGCCTCTGCAGTTAATCATCTGCCTGAACAATCAAATCGATATTCGCGACCTTTCCTTCAGCTGTCTTCTGCTGTTTCTCCTGTCCTCCCACAGTCAAAAGGAAGATAATGGGATCATTTCCTTTCGAAAATAAACATGAATATGAACCAAGCTCATAAGCGCTTTGTTATTAAAATGAAATCCTCTAGGGAAATTCTGTTTAGGTATCAAAATCATAAGGCTGATATTTGGCATTATTTATACTTTATAGTATAAATATAGCATAATATAGCATATAATATAATATAATATAATATATAGCATATAGATAAATATAGCATCTTCACATGTATCTATTGATCTGATCCATCAGAGCTTCTATTACATTGTGTCAAGCAAATGAGGAATAAATTTCTTCTGGAAGAAGCAAAGTGTTCATAGTGTTCGTTTCTGCATCCTGGAAGGGCTGAGACTGGAAGTGTAAGCTAGCTGATTAAATTTTCACAAGTCAGTTCACAGAGCAAAATATCTAGTATCCTCCAGAGTATGTTAGAGTAATATCTCTATTGACATGTCCTGAAATTAAACTCAAAGTACTCAAAACTTGGGTGATTTTCTCAAGTTCTTTGATATCCTTGAAAACTGAAATAGATTCTGTTAGGTAGTTGTTTCTCAGACCCATCAAGAATTCATTGTACCTGCAAAGAGGCCCACACTGTTGGCCTTCTCGAGTTTCTCTTCGAAGAAACAATAAACAATCCCTCCCTGAAGAGAGGTAAGAATGAGTTTGCCTCTCAGGTTCAAAGGAGATGGGAAGTGTGAGGTGAGGTCAGGGAGCACTATGACAGTCGGTGGCTGAACTTGAATCCCATCCAACAGATATGTGTCAATGATGACTGCACTTAAAAGACAGAAATCCCAAACCTAAAGGCCCTCAGATTTCAGGGAAATTGAAGCGCCTTCCTTATTTGCCTTTAGCGATCTGCTGTTGTAACAGCAGCATGAAACTTTCCTATGACTAAACCTTTCTTGGCCCTGAACAATCATGGCTGAGTGAACAATCCTCTGTTGAAACAGGGGCTGGTCATCTACTTTGTGATTTTCCAGGTACTTTCCTCTAGGAAACCTTCGTTGAACTTCCAGCAGGCACTGAATTCCCTAGCACTTGGGGCTCACCTCTAAGCACCCACTACATCACCCTGGGTGCATGGGGTGTGTAGGGGAAAGATCACTCTGTTGGCAGTGCAGTGGGAGGGGGCCCAATGAGGGGACCAGATGGAAAGCTCTTCCAACAGAGTGAGGTGACGAGGCTCCAAACGAACAGAGGCAGCAGCAGTATGTATGGAGAAGAGATGACCAGCCAATTTAATAGAAATGTAGAACATAAAATCCACAGAACTTAGTTACTGATTGTATATGCAGACATAAGGGGAAAGGGGGCTTCAGATGACAAGCGGGTGGCCATCCTATACACTGAAGTTGGCAATACAGAGAATATGGAATTTTCAGGGGTGAGGCTCTGAAATGGGTTGAGGGCTGGACATGCTGAGCCTGAGGTTTCAGGGGACTAGGATAGACAGGGGAAGCGAGCAGTTGTATCAGACTGAAATTCAAAGACAGGTTAGGACTGACTATGGATGGGGGCTTTGTGGTGAGGACAGAGGTGTACCGCTCTGGTCCCCCCCCCCCCCCCCGCCCAACGCCCCAGAGAACCTGCTGTAAGGAATGTAGTTGGCGGACAGCCTTCTGCTCCTTCACCGCCGCCCACTGTGGTGCTCCAGGATCCCCACCTCCCTGGGCCGTTCCCTTGGGGTGACGGAGCATGGATCACCCTGGGGGATTTCCCCAACACAGACTTTCTCAGGGCCACACTGCAATCCGAGGTTCTCCCCACCTGATCCTTTGTCCTGGCTCAATTTCACAAAGGCGCGATCGGCCTGAGGGTCCGAAGGCTCTCCCTCTCTCCTTTATCCCTTACAGGCATTTCTCAAAAAAAAAAAAAAAAAAAGTCTCTTGCACATCCAATTCCAGTTTGGTGTCTGATTCCTGGTCTGAACTGACCCAGGAGTCATCAATATTTAGGTAGGCAATCATTAAAATCTGGTAGTAAATTAGATAGATCTAGGAGAACACAAAGGTGAGATAAAGATCATTGAAGTGTTAAAATTAATAGAAAGGGTTGAGGGGAAAGCTAACATTTAGGTGCTAATAAGAGAGACTTCTGGGGGCGCCTGGGTGGCTCAGTCAGTTAAGTGTCTGACTTCAGCTCAGGTTATGATCTCAAGGTTGTGGGTTCAAGCCTCTGCTGTCAGCACAGAGCCGGCTTTGGATCCTCTGTCTCCCTCTCTCTCTGCCCCTCCTCTGCTCACTCTCTCTCTCTCTCAAAAATAAATACACATTAAAAAATTTCCAAAAAAAGGGGCTTCTGGGACTTGGCTGACTGGGTTTGAATCAGGCCTCAGTTCTTTTTTTTTTTTTAATCCAAGTTAGTTAACATATAGTATAATAATGATTTCAGGAATAGAATTTAGTGATTCATCACTTACATATAACACCCAGTGCTCATCCCAACAAGTTCCCTCCTTAATCCCCATCACCCATTTAACCCATTCCCACCCAACACCCCTCCAGCAACCCTCAGTTTGTTTTCTGTATTTAAGACTCTCTTATGGTTTGTCTCCCTCTCTGTTTTGTTCTTTTTTAATGTTTATTTTATTTTTGACAGAAAGAGACAGAGCATGAGCAGGGGAGGGGCAGAGAGAGAGTGGGACACAGAATCTGAAGCAGGCTCCAGGCTCTGAGCTGTCAGCACAGAGCCCGACGCGGGGCTCGAACTCACGGACCGCAAGATCATGACCTGAGCCGAAGTCGGACACTCAACCGACTGAGCCACCCAGGCACCCCTCTCCCTCTCTGTTTTTATCTTATTTTTGCTTCCTTTCCTCATATGTTCATCTGTTTTGTTTCTTAAATTCCATATATGAGTCAAATCATAGGATATTTATCTTTCTCTGACTGACTTGTTTCACTTAGCATAATATACTCTAGTTCCATCCATGTTATTGGAAATGGCAAGATTTCATTCTTTTTGATCACTGAGTAATATTCTATTGTGTATATATATGTATATATATATATATATATATATATATATATATATATACCACATCTTCTGTATCCACTCATCTGTCAATGGACATTTGGGCTCTTTCCATACTTTGGCTATTGTTGATAGTGCTGCAATTTCTGGGTTGTAGGGTGGTTCTAATTTCTAATTTTTTGAGGAACCTCCGTGCTATTTTCCAGAGTGGCTGCACCAGTTTGCATTCCCACCAGCAGTGCAGAAGGGTTCCTCTTTCTCCACATCCTCGCCAACATCTGTTGTTGCCTGAGTTGTTAATGTTAGCCATCTGACAGGTGTAAGGTGGAATCTCATTGTGGTTTAGATTTGTATTTCCCTGATGATGAGTGATGTTGAACACCTTTTCATGTGTCTGTTAGTCATCTGAATGTCTTCTTTGGAGAAGTGTCTATTCATGTCTTTTGCCCATTTCTTCCCTGGATTATTTGCTTTTTGGGTATTGAGTTTGATAAGTTCTTTATAGATTTTGGATACTAACCCTTTATCTGATGTGTCATTTGCAAGTATCCTCTCATATTCCGTTGGTTACCTTTTAATTTTGCTGATTATTTCCTTCACTGTGCAGAAGCTTTTTATCTTGATGAGGTCCCAATGGCTCATTTTTGCTTTTGTTTCCATTGCCTCTGGAGACATGTCAAATAAGAAGTTGCTGCGGCTGAGGTCAAAGAGGTTTTTGTCTGCTTTCTCCTCAAGGATTTTGATGGCTTCCTGTCTTATGTTTAGGTCTTTCATCCATTTTGAGTTTCTTTTTGTGAATCGTGTAAGAAAGTGGTCCAGTTTCATTTTTCTGCATGTCGCTGTCCAGTTTTGCCAGCACCATTTACTGAAGAGATTATCTTTTCCATTGGATATTCTTTCCTGCTTTGTCTAAGATGAGTTGGCCATACGTTTGTGGGTCCATTTCTGGTTCTCTATTCTGTTGCATTGGTCTATGTGTCTGTTTTTGTGCTAGTACCATACTATCTTGCTGATTACAGCTTTGTAATACACAGCTTGAAGGCTGGAATTGTGATGCCTCCAGCTTTGATTTTCTTTTTCAACATTACTTTGGTTATTCAGGGTCTTTTCTGGTTCCATTCAAATTTCAGATTTGTTTGTTCTAGCTCTGTGAAGAATGCTGGTGTTATTTTGATAGGAATTGCATTGAATATGTAGATTGCTTTGGGTAGTAATTGACATTTTAACAATATTTGTTCTTCCTATTCGTGAGCATGGAATGTTTTTCCCTTTCTTTATGTGTTCTTCAATTTCTTTCATAAGCTTCCTATAGTTTTTAGTGTATAGATCTTTCACCTCTTTGGTTAGGTTTATTCCTAGGTATTTTATGGGTTTTGGTGCAATTGTAAATAGGATCAATTCCTTGATTTTTTTTCTCCACTGCATCATTATTGGTATATAGAAATGCAGGTGATTTCTGTACATTGATTTTTGTATGCTGTAACTTTGCTGAATTCATGTATCAGTTCCAGCAGTTTTTTGGTGGAGTCTTTTGGGTTTTCCATGTAGGGTATCATGTCGTCTGCAGAGAGTGAAAGTTTAACTTCCTCCTTGCCAATTGGATGCTGTTTATTTCTTTTTGTTGTCTGATTGCTGAGGCTAAGACTTCAACACTATGTTGAATAACAGTGGTGAGAGTGGATATCCCTGTCGTGTTCCTGACCTTAGGGGGAAAGTTCTCAGATTTTCCCCATTGAGGATAATATTAGCTGTGGGTCTTTCATATATGGCCTTTATGATCTTGAGGTATGTTCCTTCTATCCCTACTTTCTTGCGGGTTTTTGTCAAGAAAGGATACCGTATTTTGTCAAATGCTTTTTCTGCAAGGCCTCAGTTCTTACTAGTGAGTCACTCTGGGCAGATGGGTTAGCATCACATTCACTGTTAATAAAAGGAGGAAATGCTAGTACTCATTAAAGGTTTGTTGTGAAGACTAAAATGTGATAGTTTATGTAAAGTGCATAGAAAACTATCCGCACACACTGAGGTTTCCATCATCAGACATCATGGATGAGGAGCCCCTGGAGCTGCTGGGAACAGCCAAGAAGGAAGAGAAGGACCAACATAGTACACCACAAAGCTAATGGAGTAGCAGTTTCCAGAAGGAAAGCAGTTTCAAAAGTCATACAGAGCCATGAAGAACAGGTGAAATGAAATTCAGTAGGCTTGGAAATGAATGCTAACTTTACCAAGAGTTATCCCAGTGGTGTCAGGAAGACAAGCCAGAGCACTGTGGCATGTGAAGCAAACAGTGGGTGAGAAAGTGAGACATCTCCAGTCCTTCCAGAAGCTTTAAAGTAAAGAAGAGGGGGCTGTGGTCAGAGTGGGGCTCAAGAGCTGAAGAGGAGGGTCAAGCTTTTTCATACACAGAAGATCAAGTCACCAAGGATAAGAAGAGAAAGAAGTTTTGGAAGACAAGAGGTCCTTAACTGGGAAGGAATGGGCTCCAGAGCACAGAATGATGACTTAATCTGGCCAGCAGGAAAGATGGTGATGCTCTGAGACCATGTAAGTAAGGCTGAGAGCAGTCTGAGAGGTCAGAAGACAGGAAGGTGAAGGTGTTCCCAAGCAACGACCTCTATTTTCTTTCTATAGCAGTCCCCAAAGTTGCATCTGTTAAAGGTGAAGACAGAGGTGGGGAACGCAACTTGAAGAAAGTGGGAACATTTCATTAATATGTTCTCCCCTAGCAATGACAGGAAACCACATCTACCAAGTACCTCCCCTGTGCAGATCCTGGGCTGGGAACTTCCACATAACTGCCATCCTTAATCTCCACCATCATCCTATGGAGTAAGCATCATTATTCCCATTTCACAGATGAGGAAAGCCGAGGCCCAAAGAGATTGAGTCATGGGTCTAAGACACACCAGGTCTAGCAGAGTGCTTAGTAAATATTTGTTGAATGAATGGACTGCACAGACCACGCTCCTTCAGATTTCTAGTTGGTTGCACACTTGTATGATATTTTTTCCAACAGCCTTTTGGCTATTGAGAGTATTCTTATGTCGTTAAGTCATGAATCAGTCATAGCCTCCAAAAATGTCACAGTAATGAAAAATGCAAAACATGGCTGGACAAGGAAATGCCTATGCTACTTTATTTACCCCCAAACAGAAAAGCTACTTAAAAGATTATGACTGAGGGGGACATGAGATTTTGTTGGACAAAAGCACTTGAAACTCCAGTCGCTAACATTTCCATCCAGGACCTCCCTGAGAGTCAGAATTGATGTGTGGATTGTTTTAGTGTTGTTGTTAATAATATCTGGATGAAAATGCCTGCCAAAACATTTCACTAGAGGATTTAGAATATGCTTTCCAAGTCTACAACTGAAGGGCAGCCACTGATGTCAGTGTGTGCATGTTGGCATTCTCCAGTTCATCTGGCTGAATGAAAAACAAGCAATTGTGGCTTCAAGAACACTGTGTATTCTTGATACTTTAGAGTCAAAGTCTAATTTCCATTCTTCTTGTGATTGTATAAGTCAAAAAGAGAGTGGTTCAAACAATAATTTGAGGTAAGGAACAGATCACTAGACTCTAAGTTCCTTATGGACAGGGATTGGGTCTTACTTAAATTTCTGATATTTGTTTTAGAGGATGCAACGTGTGCTAAATAAATTCTTGTGGCATTAGGTTGAAGTGCTTCAACCCTGCAGACGGCAGAGTGGGCAGAGATTGGTGAACCATTTAAATCTGTTTCCATCTAGAGCAGAGCACGGAACTGTCACACAAAGATGCTGTGCCCATGAACACTCTAATTCATTATTGAGGTTCAAAATGAATTATTAATCTCTGAGAATAATCCAAAGCCAAGGTTGTCTGTCACTGTAGCCAGAGGAGAAAGAGCAATCTTCCTAAACTGTATCCTTTTTTCCCTTTAAGTCTGTTTTTGCAGCTCTTTAGAGCTGTGGTTTTAATTCTCATTCTATCCCTGATTTACTGTTTGACCTCAAAATGAGTCACTTATTCTCAGTTAATAGCTTAAGTTTCCCCTTCAATAAGAGCCAAAGGGGCCTGGCTACACAGTTAGCAAATATCAAGCCTCAAAAATTGGATGTGTTATTCAGTGACATCCATCATCTTTGTAAGGCTAGTGGAAATTAATCATAAATACAAAACCCCATTGGAACTCCCTCAACTCCTCCCAAATTAGCTCTTGGAGGTTGCTCAGGCACTATACAGTGTAGTAAGGAGGCAAAAGAAGGAAGCTGGGGATGGTTGCCCCAAACCCAAAGGAGAAGATGCCCTGGCAACAGAGGGCAGCAAGGAGAAGACTCCGCCCCCTGGTCAGAGCGACTGTGATCTCCCGATCAACAACTTGCCACCTTGAAAACAGAACAATCTAGCCTCTGCTTTTGAAAAATAAAGGAAAAAGGCAGCTGTGCACGCCAGCTCCCAATGTTTAAAGTTAAATGAAATGAGATGCAAATTTACACGGTAAATCAATTATTTTGTAATTATTGCCTTTATTTGTAATAATTTTGTAAATTGCAATTATTCACATTTTCCCGGGAGGTGCCACTTGCTTGCGTTAAACAGCAACCACCCCCCAAACTCTTTACCTAAGACAGACTTTATTTTTAAATTTTTTTTTTTTTTTTTTTTTTAGCGTTTATTTATTTTTGAGACAGAGAGAGACAAAGCATGAACGGGGGAGGGTCAGAGAGAGGGAGACACAGAATCTGAAACAGGCTCCAGGCTCTGAGCTGTCAGCACAGAGCCCGACTCGGGGCTCGAACTCACGGACCGCGAGATCATGACCTGGGCGAAGCCGGCCGCTTAACCGACTGAGCCACCCAGGCGCCCCAAGACAGACTTTAAAGATTAGGTTTACATCCCGCGGTAGCCATCGGAAAGAAAGAGCAAGGTACACCTTGTCGCAGAGAACGATGGGCTATGAAGGATGAAGCCGAAGTAGAGGCTGCAGTTTTCTCCGCAAGGCTCTAAGTGCTCTGTGGCAGCCCGGACCGGATTTACACGGGAAGAAACAGATGCACACAGGTGAAAGCCCAAGTCCCTGTTGGAAAGATCTAGAAGTGCCCTGGGTGGATGACTCACCTCTGTTACAACAGAACATGGAGCACTTCACCCCAAGGGTGTGATCAAGGACAGTGGCCATGGTTGCATCGCACAGGGTGTTCTCCTAGGGGCATTGGACAATCCAAAACCCTGAACCACGGCAACACCAAACTCCTCTCCAGCACGGGGGCTCTCGCTCACTGAGGGTGTCAGCCCTTGAATTAGGCTGCATCTTCTTTCACCGTGCGGCAAGCCCACATGCTGGCCTCTATACGCACCAGGCGAGTGCATTGGGGTCACCGCCCCACATTTCTACTCAGCGCACGGCACTTACTGGGTAACGGCACTAATGGATGGACACTTCAGTCACATACGAAAACCTCTAAAGCTCCACTTGCAAGGTCTGTAAATCTTACACGTAGGATTCCTAAGTGACTGATGAGATGGGTTCTCCACACAGTAGAATCTGCGTGCTAACAGTAGTTTATAATCTTGTTCTCTTGTGACAGTATTTACGTGCTTCATGATTTACAACAGAACTCAGTAAATATTCAATATGATAAAACATCGAAATTGGAAGTAATGACTTGTACATGGGTAGAATAGAAACTGCTATTTCTCAATGCCTACTGTAAAAAAATGGAACCACGAAAGAGTCTATCTGAAAACAACTATATACTATTTAAAATAACAATCGGGCCACTGGGTGGCTCAGTTGGTTGAGCGTCCAACTCCGGCTCAGGTCATGACCTTATGTTCATGAGTTCAAGCTCCCAGTCGGGCTCCTTGCTGTCAGCGCAGAACCCGCTTTGGATCCTCTGCCCCCTCACTCTCTGTCCATCCCCTGCTCATGCTCTCTCTCTCAAAAAAAACTTAAAAAAAAAAAAAAATTCAATCTCACCAGTAACAAAATATTCCAACTGAATGGTACCCAGTATTAGAACCAGGATGTCCTCAGTTGTCCTCTACCAATAGCACAGATCCGGTGAGCAGCAGTATGATTGAGATTTTTATTCCATTCATATGTCAAGATCTACTGCAAAGGAGGTCTTCTTGGCCTCAGGTAGCTCCTCCAAATTACCATTTTAGAGAACTAAGGTCAGACCTAATGTACTGATTTCCTTTTTAGTTTGCTCCTCATAGTGCAGTTGCGTAAGGGATAAGTTTCTTTTCACCCTCTTTCCTCTAACCTCATCCATGGGCAATTACTGCTCTGTTTTCTGTACTCTAAATTAGTCTTCGCTTTCTAGAATTTAAATAAATGGAATCCTGTGGTATGTAACCCATTTTGTCTGGACTTTTTCACTCTGCTTCATGTTGAGATTCATCCATGTTGTGTGTTTCAGCACTTTGTTCTCCTATCTCTCTCTCTTTTAAGTCTGCATAGACTCATCGATTTTTAAAATTCAACATGTTATGCATATTCTTTTTTTATACTCAGTTTGTGCCAAATTTGACTAGCTGGAAACTCTCAAGTTCATTTCTGTGATATTTTGACACTGATTCCATTAGCGTTGCATACTCCTTATTTTATGACACAAGATACTCCATATTTACCTTAAACTTTTATTCTACCAGCTCTAACATGAGCCATTACTCAAGTAGCCCTGGTTCTTTTTAGTGGGGGAATGGTAATTACAAGGCAAAATTTGGGTGTTGTATATGCTCATTTCTTCTAGGATATCATTGGTTTTAGGCCCTTTCAGTGGACAGGTCAGGAAATCTCTTTAATTAAAAAAAAAAAAAAAAAAAAAGAATTGGGGCGCCTGCGTGGCTCAGTTGGTTAAGCATCTGACTTTGGCTCAGGTTATGATCTCATGGTTTGTGAGTTTAACCCCCGTATTGGGCTCTGTCCTGACAGTTGGGAGCCTGGAGCCTGTTTGAGAATCTGTGTCGCTCTCTTTCTGTGCCCCTCCCCTGCTCACACTCTGTCTCTTTCTTGAAAATAAACAGACGTTAAAAAAAAAAAAAAAAAAGAGAATGTATACTGATATTTTAAATTCAAACCCAAACCACAGGTTTTCCTTCATTTCCCCCAATTTCATGTTATCAGTCTTGCTTATTTCACAGTGTGAGCTCTCTGGTTCCCACTCTTAGTGTAATTACTCATTTACTCTCTTCTACAACACACACACACACACACACACACACACACAGTTTCATAATTACAACACCAACATAAATTCTGACAATAAATTTACTAAAATTTAAAGTTTCCTGGGGCACCTGGGTGGCTCAGTTAGTTGAGCGTCTGACTTCAGCTCAGGTCATGATCTCCTGGTTTGTGAGTTCGAGCCCCGCATCGGGCTCTGTGCTGACAGCTTGGAGCCTGGAGCCTCCTTCGCATTCTATGCTTCCCTCTCTCTCTGCCCCAACCCACTCACATTCTGTCTCTGTCTCTCTCAAAAATAAATAAACATTTAAAGAAAAAAAAATTTTTTAATTTCCTTGTTTCTCTTTGACCTTGGAACATTTCTTACTAACTGGGTAGTCAGAGTCCTGGCTTCAGAGCTACCTGGGTGATTTCTCTCTCCCTTTCTTTCTTTCTTTCTTTCTTTCTTTCTTTCTTTCTAATTAAAAAAGAATTTTAATGTTTATTTATTTTTGAGAGACAGAGAGAGACAGAGGGCAAGCAGGGGAGCGACAGAGGGAGAGAGGGAGACACAGAATCTGAAGCAGGCTCCAGACTCTGAGCTGTCAGCACAGAACTGGATGCGGGGCTCAAACCCACAAACCGTGAGATCATGACCTGAGCCAAAGTCAGATGCTTAATCAACTGAGCCACCCAGGCACCCCTGGATGATTTCTTTTCTCTCTGTGGTTAGGTTACCAATTTATATGTGGTTATGTTCATTTGTTTATATTTGCATTCAATTTAAATGCTTGGTTTCATTCTTTTAAATTTAGTTTCATTTTTGAGTATGTAGAAGACATGGTTCAAAAGTTAAAACTTTCAGATGCTTTGCTCCATCCCTATCACTTCCATCTATTTCCCCCATATCCTGAAAGTAGACATTTTCATTAATTTCCAGTTCATATCCTTTGCATGTTTCATTGTGCAAAAATCAGCAAATATAGTATTTTATATTTTCCTTTCATAGAAGCTAGCACGTTATGTACGCTTTTGTGCCTCGCTTCTATTTTCTCTTAGCAATATATATTGGAAATCCATCAACTCATAACAATCTTTTTCAAATCTTTTTAGGGTTATATAGTATTCCATTATGTGGGTGTTTTGTAGTTTATTCAACCATCTTCTAAGAATGGACATTTAGGTTGCTTCCTAATTTTTCTATTACAAAATTTCCATAATGAAAAATTTTTGTACACACAGTGTTTCCCACAGATGGAGATCTACGTTCAAGGTAAATTCCTAGAAGCGGCATTGCGGGGTCAAAGGGCAAACGTATATGTAGTTTTGTCAGATGTTGCCAATTCCTTTGTACGGGAGCGCAGTAAAATGTTTCGACACACAACGGTGTGTTGTGCACAGAAGGTGGTCAATGAGAGCTGAATAAGCGACTAACTGAATGAATAAATGAATTAGTGGATAATTCTTTTCCACAATATCGACACTGCTAATCCATTTGACGGGAGACTGGGACCCCACGAGGGCAAGAACATTTCTCAAAGCCACTCTACAGGTTGGCATGGAGGACATAAAGGACTGATGGCAATGCAGGCAAGCAAGAAAAGATGGGATGCTAACCTCAAACCTGTGAAAAAACAACCAAAGCACATTTAATTGACATCCACAATGTGCCGGGCGACGTAGGTACAGAGTACAAAGGTATGAAGATACGGAATACAAAGGTATGATCTCACAGAGTTCAAGGAGCTTACAATCTAGGGGTGTCTGTAGGGATACAGGACACACACACACACACACACACATTGACAAGAAAGAGCGGGGTGTCATAAAGATCAAAGGGATGGGGTAGAACTTTAATGCACCAGGAGTTAGGAGGACAGAAAACAAAGAATCGCAGTTTTGTAGTGAGGGGTGGGAGACACAGTAGACAGGATCTGTTGCAGTCCTGAGACCTGATTCAGACAAGGCTGGATTCAAATCTATGAGGGTCTAAGGAACAAACTTGGGAATTTATGCTGTGTTCAAGTAAACTAGTCTGGCTGGAGCAGGGAGGTCATGAAGAGACTATTGGAATACATTGTTCGAGGCCCAATTTGGGGGAAGCCATGAACGCCCTGTAAAGAAATGCAGTAGATCATGGAAGGTATCATTTTAATTTGCATTAAGTTCGCATGCTTTTTTATGACCCTCTTTCTTGTTTCTTTGGGCTAGTCCTTACCCTCTCCCTGGGCTGATATGGTCCTGGTGAGTGTCAAAACGGGGTGAGTCACCTTCCCCAACTCCAAAGGGCTGAGAGGAGTCAATCAGAGGACCTCAGGAGGGGAGCACAGGTGTTGTTTAGAGATGGACACTCTGCCGTCTGAGTGTGGGAGCGCTCAGAAGTGTCATGGGATTTGTACATGTGCATGGGGAGAGAGAAGGCCCTCCTTCACTGGGATTGCTGAGCTGGGGGGGTGGGCGTGAGGTAGTCAGTAGTGCTGCTCACCTGGTGGTGAGAGCCATCGTGCAGAATTAAGCTTGGCTGAGACCAGCAGCAGAGTGGAATGCCGTAGGGACCAACGGGGGCTCTCGCCCTACTTAAAGCTCCTGGGTCCATCCATGCCTGAATCAATGGCCCCCTCCCAACTCACCGATTATGTGTAAACCAAACAGATTTTCTTTTTGTTTTAACTAGCTCGAGATTGGTTTCCGACGCTTTGATTTGAAAGAAGCTTGACGGATAGAAGAGGCTTGGATTTCATGCCACAGATCAAAGATTCCCAACTTGGATTCCTTTGATCACCGGTCCTAGAGATCTTCAGAAAAGGAATTTTGTGGTAAAACTAGTCTGGGAATACTGCCTTCCTTAGCCTGCTTTGTAGGGTCATTAACACATTAACATATTAAATACGATAAGAGGCCCTCCTGTGAAGTAACTGTTGCCTGTGCTGGAAACCTTCCATCTGTCCCTCCACTTCCACTCTGCATCATCCCCCCCCCTGCTTGTGTCCTCGCAACTTCTAAGGACGCTGTCTATCATCAGTGGGACTTTGGCATCATCGAGGTTTGAGCAGGAGGTCTTGGGTGGGGGAGAGTGAGGTGGGAAGTGTATTCATTCCCCTGACTCTGCCCGATCTAGTCACCTTGGGCTGGCAGCCTTCCTCAGCTCAAAGACCCGGGTCCTGTCCGTCATCCCCTCTGCACACGCAGGATAGCCTTTCTATACCTCACCCTTCAGCCCAGGGATGGTTAATGGCTTCCTGCTGCTACCAGCCCTGGGCCACTCTCCCTTCCTTTGTGGTTGCCTCAGGCCTTGCCCAGTCGTTGACTAAAGTCTCCCGACACGACTCACTTGGCATAAGCCACTTGTTTTCTGCCGGTACCTGACTGAAATATTACCATTAATTAATGCACTATTTCCTAAATTTATTAAACCTGCAACTACTTAAAAAAATTGAAGAACACCTATCCCTGTCCTATAGAACGCAGGTTTTGACCACATACTTGGCAAATGCCTTCCTAGGTGGTAGCTTTGAGGCGGGATTCTGGAAAATTGAAGGTAGCCCGAGAGCATTCCCTTACAAGAGCCCGATGTCCCTGCCCACTGGCACGTCTGATGGCTTTCAGGTAGGCCTCAGACTTTACTACCTGGGTATATAGCTCCCTCTCTCTCCATGGGAACCCCTCTCCCTGCTGCTCTCCTATAACAAAGTCCACCCTTAAAAAAAAAAATCCCAGCTCACATCACCACTGACCCATGAACATTCTCAAACTCACCGTGACCCCCTCTGTCACTCGTGCGGCCGCCGCAGTTCACCGTGTTGCACAGCTGCCCACGTATGTGACGGTGAAGATCATGCATTAAACTTTTGCCTCGGTGGTTACTTGTCTCAAGTTTGATTCATGCCTCTGAGGCTCAGTTGTAAGCTACCTGATGGCAGCGACTGTATCCCTTCTTTACCTATCTCACAACTTCTAACAAACGCCTACTGTTCAACCAGTGCAACAACCCTCTTTCTTCTCTCCACTGGCCCCGTGGACTAGGCCATTTATTTCCACTCAGTTCAAACCCGATTCCAGTATAAGGCATTCCCCGGTCATGCAGCCAAATGTGATTTTCTTAAGTTTCTGAAGGGTTAGCACTAATTATCCACCAAAGAAAACGCTAATGCACTCTGCCATAAAGGGTGATCTGCAAGTATTGCATAGGTCCTATTATTAATAAACTCTTCGTGTACTTCTGTCTTAGAACCTTAACAAGATTATAAGCACTGTCATGGGGGTCAGTTGTGTCCCCCGACAATTCATATGCTAAAGCCCTTATCCCCAGTCCCTCTGAACGTGGCCTCATTCGGTTGCAGGTGAAATTAGTTAAGATGTGATCATACTAGAGTAAGATGGTCTTGTAATCCAATATAACTAGTATTCTTACAAAAAGGAGGGGATTTAGACAAACATGAACACAGGGAGAATGCCATGTGGAGACTGGAGCTATCATGCCACAAGTCAGGGAATGCTAAAGATTACTGGCAATCCACCAGAAGCTAGGACAGAGGCCTAGAACCGTCTGCCGCACATCCTCACCACACCTGATCTCAAACTTCTGGCTTCCAGAACAGTGAGACAATCGATGGCTATTGCTTAAGCCACTCGGCCTATGACACTTCATGACAGCTGCCTTAGCAAATTAGTCCAAGCTCCTTGGGGACTATCTTGGAGCCCCATAGAGGGTTCCAATTGTAGATCCATCACTTGTCTCTTATGGTGCTTCTGGTAATTAATTCTTTTCTCTGTGCCTCAACTTACTCCTCTGTAATGTGGAGATAATATCTCTTTTGGAAAGTTGCTTAAGGAAGTAAAGATAATACATTAAGACGCCAGGCACAGTGTTTGACACAGTGAAAGTGTTAATAAGTTCTAGGTCCGATGCTTATAATCCTCTTATTTTACAAATGTGGAACAGGGGTGGGGGCGGGGGAGGAGGGAGACACCCGGGTGGCTCAGTCGGTTAAACATCTGACTTCAGCTCAGATCATGATCTCACAGTCTGTGAGTTCGAGCCCCATATTGGGCTCTGTGCTGACAGCTGGGAGCCGGGAGCCTGGAGCCTGCCTCAGATTCTGTGTCTCCCTCTCTCTCCGCCCCTCCCCCTCCCCCTCCCATACTCTGTCTCTCTGTCTCTGAAAAAGGAATAAACCTTACATCTACAGGTAACTGAGCTAGGTCATATCTGAAAACGTACTATTCCTCCCTTTTTTGTACAAAATTAAGTTTCTTTGAGAACGGTGTAAATCATCTGATTGATTTGTATAAGAGAGCATAATTAAGAGCATTAGTTAATGAGCAGAAGTTATAGGAACAGCCTCCTAGAACACCACTCCTTTGTATTCATGGATACTCTGTACCCTGTTATCAAATGATGCTTGGATTAATTTTAAATCCATATGCCTCCAAATGTAGGGTCTTCAACTTACATACCTCTCTTAATACCTGTTATTCTGTTTGTAACTTGCTTCCTTCTCGTTTTGAAACGATTGAATGTGAAGCCTGCCACAGAACAATTAGTGTCTTCCCAGGTTAATTAGATGAAATACGTACTATTCCTGCCCCATCATTTTACTTATTCTGGTGACATAAATCAAAATTGGTGATGTCTATCACATCCCAAATTTCTTACACAATTGGTAATCAATGACTATGCTTTTTATGCATCAACACGCCGCTTATCCAATTATCTGTCTCTCAACATGTTGCGAGATCAATCATGAGCTGAACTGGTGGGGCCCAAGGAAGGTTCACGGGCCTGTAAAGAGGTTGAGGATCCTGTTTCAAATGCTGGTTAGATCCTGATGAAACTATCACCGTAAGATGGAAGGCTGGCAAAAAGAGTGAAAAGAAAATGTGTGAGAGGTGAGCAGATCCTGAGGTCTCACTAGATTTTCCTGTTCTCTTCCATCATGCTGTGACAACTTGCATCCGAGAAATTTCTTCTTTCAAAATTGCAAAGTAGATGGAAATATCTTCTCTTGAAACAGAAACTTGGAAGCCCTTACTTCGGGGATGAAGCTGTCGGGAAATTAAACTAAAGTCAACATTTGACAGGTTAGCTTCATTTTTTATTTTTGAGGCCCTAATCCCCCTTCTCCTAGCAACCTTTCCTATATGTCAGACCCACACACTATTTTGAAACTGAAGGGATGGGGAAAGGAATCTTCAAAGAAAAAAACGGGTAGGGGTTGATCCTCAGGCTCCGAACCATCCCCTGCTCTCAACTTTTCCTCAAGGACAGTTAGAAGCTCCCAGGGGCCAGCAGGGCTGGGTGGAGGTAATACTGTGTGCTCTCTTTCATCAGCTGGCAATTTCAAAAGCACCTGCCTATCTTTCCAAGAGTGGTCACATCAGCCAATCCTTCCTTGATTTCTATAATCCCATGATAAAGATCATTGTTGACAAGAGTACAAAATGTACTGTACCCTACCTCCTGTCTATTTTCTGTTTTCAGTTTCAAAACGGGTATTGATGGATTGGTCCTCTGCATTTCTAAATGCCAGGTGGCAAGCCTGGGGGAGGGGTGCACAGGGGGGAACGAGGTAGAGTCTTTTGGCTGTAGAAAACCTTTATTCTTCTCCAGCAGAAGTTCTAGGCTTGACTTCCATCAACCTTAAGGGCTTGCAAGGGCTTTAGGGGACTCCCGAACCCCTTGAAATCATATGCAAGATTGTGCATGTGTGAATAGGTGCATTTGTGGGGAAGAGGTACCCAAACCTCTCAGAATATGCTACTTTAACAATAAGTAATGACTCGCTACTTCATAAAAGGTTTTCTTAACTTAAAAAAGTACTAATTTAACTCTAAAGAAATAACTAATGTGAAAGGTTAAATGAGTTGATTTTATAAGAACTTTGTAGTCAACTATAACTCTTGGATACCTGAGTATTAAAAAATAATATAGTAAGAAAGATAGTGCCTTAAATGTTCAGGATATTGATCTTATAATGACTTATAATGAACACGGTGATTCACTTCAACAAACAGTTATTGAGTATTAGCTGGAGTGAACGTATAAAACTTGGTAGAACACTGCCTCTGACCTCAAGAGGTTTACTTTCTCTGATGGAACAGAATATACAAATAACTAAGGCACAAACAAGAGAACCAATCCTGCTGCAGTCTGTAGAATGAAATTAAATTGGGAGGCATTGGAGAACTGGGAGTTCCTCTGGTTTGCTTGAGAAATAATGAGGATATGAACTTGTATGGTGGCAAAGAAAAAGGAGAAAATAGATGTGAGGAGTGTGGATAAATTACGTGGTCTGAAAATTTACTTGTTTCATTCATTCATTCATTCATTCCTTCATTCATTCCCACAGGCTCATCTTTTATTGGATCAGGTAACTGTTAGAGGTATTTGGCAAAAAATGAGTAGAGGTTCTGCCCTCACAAAGTTCTCTGACTAGCCGTGAGTAGCTCCTTTAATGGAGCAACTCAAACATTAGTTTTAGCCCCTGCAATCGTTCACAATCTCCCCCCAAAAACCACTCACTCCGTGTCCTTTCAGATTCTGCCTCCTGGACTGTTCCCAAGCCTTCTAGTTTCTGATCACATCTAATTTTCTTGACCATGGTTCCACCTCACTCCAGGTCTCATCTCTGGCTTCTCTTCTTAGATTCGCTTTTTACATCCTGTTTTGGGTTAGGCAGACTTCTTGTGCTTTGGGTAAATTCATGCCTAGTCTGGCCAAGCCCTGTGGTCCTGGCAACCAGGCACGATCCTCATGACTGCCTCCGTTGCCAGTGAAGAGCTTAGACCCAGACACTCAGAGTCCAGCCATAACGGTGGGTGGGTATAAACTAAAGAGGATGCAGTGGCATCATGCTATTCTTATGAGTGGGGTAATATCCTCCTGGGAGCAGAATCTGATGAGTTCAAGAGTGTTCAATAGTAGTCGATTGACCCTCCTAAAAGAGCATCCATTGGTTTAGGCCAGTAAGAGTTCCTCCAGATGATTAAATGACCAGCTGTCATAAAGGGTTAAGTTAGAGCAGAAGGGGGCTTTAGAGATCATCAAATTCAGCCTTGTTGTTTTTTTACCAAGAAGGAAACTGAGGCACATAAGCTTAAGACCCTCAGGGAGTTTTGTACACATTACTCATGCCCAGTGCATTTTTCCAAACAGCGCACTGCCTCACCACAGTTCAGTTATAATCGAGAAGAGAACACGTGTGTCATTTTGTTTCTAAAACTGTCAGGAAGGAATACATCTTGAACATCTTCCTTGTGTGACCTATCAGAGCCCTGGATACCGATGTGCTTCCTTAAGGATTCCAGAGGAAATAGCAATGAGGCCAAGGAGGAAAGTGGGTTTGAGAAGAGGAGAAGTAGGCATGATAATCTGGGATGTGTCTATTGTATGGACAAGTAAGACGGAGACAGGTTTGCACAGGAATCCTGAAAAGATGAAGTCTCAGTACACATTGGGGAGAGTATCTAATAATCTAGATCATTCCTAATAAAATTGTGGTCTGGGAGCAGCAAGGGCAGAACTTCTGGGTGCCCACTAGACATGCTGCTTCCTGGGCCCCCCTCAGACCCACTGAATCAGAATCTGCTCTCTTAACAAGACCCCCAGAGATTTATACGCACAGCAAAGCTTGTGAGGCAAACAAAGAACTGCTGACTTTGGCCTTTTCTCTGACTTGTTTAAATCACATTGAATGTTAGACAGCAGAAATTGAAAAGTAGGACAAATGAAATTTGCATGGATACATAGATGAGGGTAAGTAAGCAAGCACAAGAGAGAATCAATGCAAGATCACAGTAAGAGTTCTTGAGGGGAGTATGTACTTTTAAACAACTCTTTTCCTCTGAGCTTTAATTAATTGTTTTGCCTTCGTTCACTACATTGTGAAAGGGCCCCTGTTTGCAATTAGGTGGCTCTGACAGATGGGGCAGTGATTAGGTGCTTCTGCCCAAGAGACAGGAAAGTTACCTGTGCCCAGGAGTGTATTTCTCCCATATGAGATGCGAACCCCCTTTTTTTAAAGAGGACAATAGTGTATTTTGCTTCCTGATGAAATTCCTGGCAAAGAGTTCAAATCTTTTTTGTTTTTTAAATCATTTTAAAGAAATGTAAAAATGGGACAGTGAACAAACAAAAGTTGGATGTCAGCTGCCATCATTCGGGTTGTAGGTTACATGGGTAATTTACACTTTTCCAGATTCGAGGGAGGAAATGGAGACAGGAGTTCCAATCCTGGATGTCCCTCTGTAAACCTGCACAGTTTAGAGCTTCTAAATCCCAATTAGGCTGCTTGAACCAACTGAGATGCCACAAATGCAACCTAGTGGCTTTTCCCATGGGGAGTCAGAGAAGTGGAAAATATTTCAAGCAATTTGGGCATGCTTGCATAACCCTTTTGTGGAAATTCCTGCACTAACAATTTGCAATTAAAGTGAAAGTGAGTAAAAATAGAATGACCTCTCATTTCAACAATGACTATATTTTCTAGACTCCACTGTGTGAATGTGCTTTACGTCTGACCCGTACACAATGACCAAGAAACAAAAACTCACCAACTTTCTACATTCCTGGCAGTATAAAGTATGCCTCAGGAAGCAGGTTCCTGGTGTAGCGTTAATGACAGTCTTTAGCTAAGACATAAGACACGACTGCATAAAATGAAAGCAAATCAACAGCCAAGCAGGGCCAGAAAAACACATTTGAAGTCCAAATTAGAGTTATAAATTCATGTTAAAATTCATATTATTAACAGATATTGTCTCCCAGTCGACCTGATGCCTGAAATTCCCATGTTGCTGAGTCACTCCCCAGTTTAGCATGAGCTGCGTGATGTCTGGGATTAGAAATTAATTTTTCTCAATCTAATAAGAGCCTCCTTAGAAAAGTCACTCTGCAAGACGAAAAAAAATATATAATGTATTACACAACAAAATACATCTATTTCTATACTTAATGCTGTGAGTTATTTGTGCTATTTCCTTCCCATAGCTTGTGTAAATAAGTGTTTGATATTAATGGGAAAAAGTTTTGAGAATCATTCTGCTAATATCATTATGCCACGATTCTTTCAAACATTTCTGAGATGGCATCATATAGTTATAGGTTTCCTTTGAAATTTTATAAACTCTGTGATTAATGTGTAAAGTGTTTATGTCATTTGATGACTAAAAATATCCACGCAAAGATATTTTCTGGGATTGAATCATCTACATATGCTAAACAATTCAGACAGAACTGAGCTGTTTGGCAGAGGAGAAAACCTGTGAGTGAAAATTAGTTGATCAGTTGATGAAATGAAATAACAAACAAAACAGAGGCAAGGTCCCACTCAGCCTGGGTCCAGGGGGCTTTTGGCAAGGGGTGAGCATAAAAGAACAAACTGGAGCCTGATTGTGAAGGATATGGAATGCTTTACTAACGATTTTGGCAAAGGAGTCTTGTCAAAGGCATTTAAACAGGGTGGCGATGTGAATTCTCTAAAGATAGCTGGCCCCAGAATGCGGTGGCTAGAAGTGAGGCCAGTTGGAAGGTTATTGAAATCAGAGAAAAAATCGTGAGCGTTTGAACTAAACATAGTGAAAAGATGCAAAAGAGGCAAAAAGGGATAAAACGCGGAGATGGATGGAATTTGTAGTTGGAGCTGTAGGTGACAGTGGGGTCGGTGGTAACGGAATTTTCTGCTTTGACTGGAGGTGGGTGAGTTTTCCACTCACAGAGTTAGAGGACACGGGGGAAGGAAGGGGACCAGAGACTGTTGGAAGTGTATAGTTTAAAGGCCCTCTGGGTCTGGAGTTAGGGAGGGCCCACACTCGTGTCACGTGTTTTGGCGTTACTAGCTAAAGTTGTAGGAATACATGAGCCTGCTCAGGCAAGAAAGGTACACGACATCAGAGGGACATTCAGAGCAGGGGAGCAGGAAAAGGAAGAGAGAGAAAGGAGTTTGAGGGAAATTAGTTACAACAGGAGAGATTCCAAGAGCCAGTCTGCAGAAGGACGTGCTAACGAGAGAGAGGAAACAGACTCAGCTCCTTGGAGAGTGGACTTTGACCTTTGAGGAATTTAGGTCCTAAGGAATAAATGGATAAGTCACAACCTATATAGCCAAGGTTTGAGATGTTACGTGTCATGGAGCGGACAGTGCCGTGGTCCATTTACTCTGACAAAGCAGAAACTATGGAAATACACCCTATTGGGGAATTCAAGTTGTGTGGGATGGAGGGTGCAGGGTGGAGGGCAGCTGGCACCTTAAACACAGTCACATAGGCCGGCATGTCATTTGTGGGGAGAGAGCTCAGTGTGCAGCCTCAGCTCAGGATGCTGACTGGTGGACAGAAGGAATAGAGGGCAGGCTTGGGGGAACCGGGGGTAGGGTGTTAGAGTCATTTTTCTACAGTCAGGGGAAGTTAACCCTGATAACAGCTGCCATTTCTTAAATGGTTTTATGTGGCTTCACATCCATTATTTCACTGGATCTGCAGAACAGCTTTGCAAGGTACAATTCAAAAATGAGGAGGAGGCTCCAGGTCTATGGGAGAAAGTCAAGTCTGAGACAAAGGAGGCCATGGGAGCCCCAGCCCCGGGGCAGGGAAGAGTTGGTGTTCTGAGGGAGATTATGGCGTGCAGAAGGGGGACTTGTCAGAACCTAGGAGTCTTTATGACTTTGACAACAGAGAGGAGGTGAAGCAACCATTTCCCAGGGTCATGGGGCCCTAGGTCTGGTCAACAGCAATGACAGGCAGGGAGCAATTTGGGAATGGCCATTGCAAGATGGTGTGTTTAATTTAGAGATGGTGGAAATTTAATGTGTATATGGATTAGAGAAATGCCAGTGAAGAGAAAGAGGGGGAGATTGGCGATGAGTAATACATCGAGAATCAAGACCACAGGGAAATGGATCAGCCCTGGAAAGAACCAAGGATGGTACCTCCCCTGAGACAGAAAGGAGGGAAGGTTGGGTAAAGACATCATTGACTTTGACGAGAGGGGATGGGAGCTGAAGAGGTATAGACCAAACAACTGCCATTTTCTTACTGAAGAAGGAGGATATATCATTTCTGGAGGTAGGTGGTGAGATTGTAGAAAACTTAAGGAAAAATGATAAAAACGCAAACCAAAGCATCAGGGAATGTGAAAAAAAGTTGTGTGTCCAGAGATCCAGAGTTGGGGAAAAGTAGCCACTGGGAGGAAGGTCAGTTGCAAGCCCTAGGAGGTGGTTACATACAACTCTTTGTCATTGAGCACACGCACATACAAAAACTCTCCAAAATGCCCCACACAGAACATAGTCATCAGCTGCGGCTCATCAAAATAGTGTGTTTAGAGACCCATCATTTCCTTGTTCCATAAACTGACATCTCTTTGTTTGCTGCTCCAAAGAGCAAACATACGTTTTTGCCACTCTATGTACTTAAGCCGTCTTCCATTTTTTGGTCATTTTTAAATATCTTGACATTACCCTTTCTAAGTTTCTATCAGTCTTTTAATACCTGGCTCATATTCTTTGCAAATGATTTGCTAATGAAATGCTTTTTGTTCAGAAAGAAGCGCTCATATTTTCACCGGGATCACCATCATAGACATTTATCAAATGGGGACATTCTGTAGTGGCCAAGTAAAGCAGAAAGGTTGAGTTCCTTCCCCCCCCCCCCCCCATCCCACCAAATCTGGTCTTTTCTTAGTTTATTATGTCAGAACGTTGGGATGAAATCCGATATGTAATTCATACTTTTTCTTTCTTTCCACAGAAATTATAGTTTTTACCCTCTGAAAGTATTTAGCAAAATACACTACTGGGGCTGCCTTCAAAAAAGACCTGATGGGCAGATTCAGTTTCTCTTTAGTTTCTTACTCCCTTGTTCAGTCCCATCCCCTTGCAATTCAACTGCCACTCCAGACACTTGTGGTATTTCAAACCATTCTGGACTAGGGTCCTCCATGGAAACATCTCATTAATCATGCGGTGGGGGTGGGGCCAACCCTTGTAAAGACCGGTAATGTATGCAGACTCCGCCCCATCTACACCATAAGGTTTAAGGGGTCCACATAAGACCCCTTGGTTAAAACTCTCTTGTATCCAGGTGCCCCAAGATCTGAATCCTTTGCATTCAGAGTTCTACCTCTGAATTATTTCCCCATCTTCTTTATCCCACCATCTTCTTTAAAACACAGAAACTTCTGGAAGAATAACTCATTAAAATAGGTCTCAAAAAGATGTTATTGTATATTTAAATATGTGTGCATACACTTTTTCCTTCTATTGAAATTACAATTTTGTGTGATTATATTCTGGTACGTCAGTAACATAACTCCTAGGCACAATGGAAAGAAGACTCAAAATATGGTTAAATATTTTCTATCCTGTTTGAGGCTGACATCTGGGGGTGGTGGGGGTACCAGGCCAAGAATTATGATCTAGAATACCGGCATCCTGTACCACAGCACTTAAAGTACAAATAAATGAAGAAATCCATTTACAGATTAGTTTAACATCATAACAGCAGCCATCTTAGTTTTGCAAAAAGGGAAGAAACAGGGAACTCTTAGTAAAACTGGAAAACAAAAGACTCCCCACACAGATAAATGCATAGGAACAAGTGAATCCCTCCTTAGAAATAGTCACTAAGGACCTTCATGCTTATAAGCGGAATTTGAAATTAAGGATAAAGAATCCGTGACCAGTTCAGAACAAATATATCAAATATGCAAAGTTTAATGCTAAGAATTATTGGATCATATCAAAGTATCAAAATAAAGAAGAGGTTGAGAAATCCAAGACTGAGCAAGTGCTGGAATTTTTGCAATGTTCTTTTCTTAGTTGCCTAATGGGAGATGGTCTCCCCTGGGGCATGCAGGAGGGGGGAATGCTGCTGCAAGGAGGTCTCCAGTGGGATGTGGACCCCCTGGGAACAGCAGTCTGCTGTGACAAAACCAGGGAAGGACAAAGGAGCAAGGAGAGGGAGCACTAGCATGTTTCCAGAAGCTGTCCTATTAAAAGCTCCAAACCTGCTCTCAATGAGGGAAAGAGAATCTTTTCCTACTAAGTTCTGCGGTCTTGGTGGACTCAGGGGGATGGAACCACAAGAATGCTTCCATGACTTTGTTGAAGACCCTATGACCTTTTTACCTTGGGACAATTTCACATGTTCTTAGAATGACCTTCAAGCAGTGGGATTCTTTTATGTTCCACTTTTAGGACTAATCAGAAATCTTTGGGCCCTGAGGTCCCTTTCAGGAATTTCATATATCTATTATACTTCTTAAACCACCACAATTTCTCCCAACAGAGAGGTAGCACTTTAAAAAAAAAAAAAAAAAAAGATAAACAATATTCCGCTTTTCGGTTAAAGGGAAGTTTGGAGATTAAAAAAAAAAAAAAAGAAAGAAAGAAATTGGATGGCTGATTCTTTATTTATTCCCAAATTTCTCCCTTGCCTTCATTACTGGGGGTTAGAGAGGGATTGGTCACATGACATGGTTTTGGCCAATGATGTCACCAGGAGTCCTCTGGGGGTTTCTGAGAAATGTTTGGCTGTACTGGTTAAATTGATGGATAAGGAGGATGCCGGCCTTATCCCCCTTCTTCCTACCTTAAATGCAGGTCTGACACCTAAAACAGAGGCCGCCATCTTGTAATGAGGAGGAAAAGACCAGGAGAATTGCCAAGATACTGACCCTGACATCACAGAGCTGCTGAACCAGCTAAGCCACCTACCTCCAGGAGTCTTGCAATGTGAGGAAAAGTAACCCACCATCTGCTAACACCACAGTGAGTTGGATTCTCTGTCACAGCCATCTGCATTTATAACTGATACAGGATGATTTTCATAGGTTTCACAGAAGGGAGATAGCTTTGTCCTGAGTTTCTTCCAATAATATATAGCATTTAATTAAAAATCAAAATACTTCCTAACCATGAATATCAATCTGGGAATAGGCTTATATAATGGCACATTAAAGCCATCTGACAGTCAGTGAAATCCAACCCAAAATGAAAATAAAATCACTCAATTCACTTTTAAATTATTCGATTTATTGATTTACCACTAAGAATTAGAAGTAATTCAGGGTTTCTAGAGTTTGATATATTGATTCTTTGGCTATTAATCTTATAGAAACTTCATACCAACTCATGATATGAAAAATTCCTCTAATATAAAGATCCTTTGGGTCTGATGAAACTTTGCTTTCTCTCCGATTAAAATAAGACTCTTATAATCCATTTAATCTATTTAATAAGTCATTGCTCCATTTTGTAGAAGCCAAACTACCATAGTCCCAAACAAAACACAGGATTAAGGCAAATTTCCAGTAACTTAAGGCAAAAGATGGAAAATTTGCCTCCTCAAAGGTGCATCCTTGAAGAGAGCCAAAAGGCCTTAGATTCAGGCTTCTTCAGTGTGGGCCACAAGCCAAGGGCATTGCATGGATCCTGGAAGCCTGTTAGAAATGCAATTTCAGGCCCCACTTCAGACCCATTAAGTCAGAATCTGCATTTGAGCAAGATCTACAGGGTTGTGTGTGCACATTAAAGTGTGAGAAGCACAGTCCGACAGCTCCTCAGCCCTCTTTTTGTCAGACCACCTGGTAAAGGCAAATAATGAACCCTCTGCATCTAGGGCAGGAGCTGATGGGCCATAGATCGGTCCATCCACAGATGGAGGCAAATGATGACAAGTGGTAAGGAGGAAAAGAAGAGAAAGAAGCCTGGCCTTGGGGCTTGGGATGACCTCTCTGTCCCACCTCCATGAGGCTATTATTCTGTCTCATAGGGATCAGCCTGCTATAAAAGCATTCCGCAAGGTAACATTTCATAAGCTATGGGTTGCACATGTTTTCTTAGGGTCTGGGATCTTTTTCTTTTTTAATACTAAGTTTTCATTTCAATGGTAATCTTAAAAAAGAATTAGGATTGTCAGAATCACATGGAACTCTGAGTATATCCACGCGATACTTGTACTTCCAATGAGGATGCTATGCGGACAAAAATTTTGCAGGAGTTTGAAAAGAGGAAAGTGCTGAGAGAGTTGATTCACTAATCCAATGGTCAAAGTTTTACATTCAAAAGAATCTGCTCTACTGCAGTCAGTATGTATTCCTCTTGTAAGCAGATCCCATCATTCTATGTACCAACTTGCAAAAATTCATTAGCAGCAAGCATAATAGCAAATATACAGTGAAGCATATTTCTGTTCCTTATTCAAGCAGTAATTGGATTTGTTATTCATTTAATGTATGTTCCAATTACACTGTGATGTTAACTTTGTCTTCAAAAGAACAAGACAGTGTTACAGAGCTGCTTTTAAATTTGGATTTAAATTCCTGGATTTCTCACTGACAGTTTTGTTTATGTGTAAGATTTTATTGAACTAAAAGAACAACATCTTGAAAATGTTAACACTATCTTGATGATGATACTTAGGTGACTAGGTATTAGTAGTAGTATTGTTGAATTCACATTAGTATTATAGAAGTCACAAAAAAGAAACCAAAAAATATATAAAATCAGTGATGAGGCTGTGCTTGAAATCTCATTGCAGCAAAACAACATTTTTTATCACATTAAAATTGTTGATCTGCATATTTTAGTTTTGTGGCCTTACTTGTATTTAATAAGCAAATTTGTTTTGCCTTTGTCGGCGTAGAACAACTATGTACATAAGAAGCTTATATCTTATTTTATGACTTTACATATTTAAGTAACATAATAAAAATAAGTCAATAATGGAAGTTTATGATAATTCTTTTAATAGAGAAGTTATCATTATTTAAATTTGAGAAACATCCCTATAAGAGGGCTGTGTATCTGATTTTGCTTGCACTGGGGACTGGAATCTGGACTGAAGGGTCCTGCACATTCTGTATAGTGCATGTATCTACAACATCTGTTACCATGCTTTGAGAGGGTTCTTGAATGGGGCATTTTATGAAGATAACAAAATCCATTGGCCAAAATAGTTGAACTTGCACAGCAAAATAAGAACTGTTAGTTCATTTATATTCTGCAGAATTTAAGTAGTTTTCAAATATAAATAAAACATTACAAGATAAAAGAAAAATAAACTGGACAACAGGAGTAGAGCAAAGGAAGATAAGTGTATGAGAGTCAGAGAGAGCCTGAGTGAGGTTAGTACTTCAATGCATGCCCTGAAGCCCCAATGTCACACATAGAATGGCTTGTTTCAATTAGCCTTTCTTCATAGGATATACGTGAACCCCGCCTCCTTTATCCACATACCCTTAGAATCTTTCACAGAGCCTAGAACATTGTAGCTATTGAATCAATGAGTGGAAAGTGTGGATCAAAACAGGAAGGAGGGAAACAATAAGTTATAAAGACAGAAGTAAATCAATTGTTCAACAGATGCCTAAGTATATCTGAAATCGAGAGGGAAAATTTTTCGCATGGGTATCTATATGTGTATATTTTCCTGTGCAGTTGACTTGGGCATAAACATACTTTAGAGATCAAATACAAATAACTAGAAATAAAACTATCAATATCTGTATCACCATTAAACAGAGATCAATATCTATATATATAGATATATAGACATATAGATTATATATATGTAGATTATATATATAATCTATATCATATAGATATAGATTATATATATAGATTATATATAAATATACATATATATATGGCTAGTGGAATATATGGCTAATATATATATATATATATACACACACATATATATATATGGCTAGTGGAATAAGAACAAATCATTATAACCAAATTCCAACTTATATCCACATGCTAAAACCTTGGGAGCCCTATGATTACCTAAAGAACATTCCAAACAACGTAATCTAATTTGGGCAGGGCATTCATTGTTGTCAAGTGTACTCCTATTGGGATGAATTTAAGTAGTAATCAATGAACAGGTCATAGATTATATGGTTGAAACACACTTCCTTGCCCCATACTTAAAGATGGGCTCTTCTCTGTCTACCCTCCCACCTATCTCTTATCCCACAGCATTTAACTGTATATACCTTTCCCCAAAATGTGTACTCTGCACAGGATGAGAATTTACATAGCACCAACCCATTTATAAGATGGCTTAGTATGTCCCAGATGGTCATGTGTTCAGTAAGTAATATGGCAGAACAGTTACAAAGGGCTTACATACCATGCCCCTTTGCCATTCCATGAGGTTCTGATGGGTCTGTCAACCATAGCAATGGCATTTCTAGGCTCAGGGATTGTCATGGGATAGAAGTATGTCTAATAAAGGTCTTTGTTTGGGCTCAGTATATGGATATTGGGAGAAAAAAAGCTTACTTTTTTTGCTTGAATTGCTAATTTGGAATGTTGAGGCCTAGGATTGTTGGAAGACATCTGTAATGGTTAATTTTATGTGCCAACTTGGCTGAACCACGATGCCCAGATATATGGTCAAATATTATTCTGGAAGTTTCTGTGAGAAAGATTTAGATGATATTAACATTTAACTAGCTGGACTTGAGTAAAGCAGATTGACCTTCATGATGTGGGTGGAACTCACCCAGTTAGTTGAGGGCCTGAATAGTCAAAAGACTGATGTACACCTAGAAAGAGGAAATTCTCCAGCCTGATGACCTTTGGACTTGAACTGTAACTTTGCTCTTCCCTGGCTCTCCAGGCAGTTGGCCCACCCTGAAGAGTTTGGACATATTAGCATTTGGACTAGAATCTGGACTGAAGGGTCCTGCACATTCTGTATAGTATGAGCCAATTGTATGAGTCAATCAACTACTTAAAATAAAATTTTAAAAATCCCTTTCTATATCTACCAGTATAAATATACAAATCCTATTGTTTTGTTTTGTTTTTTTTCTCTAGAGAACCCTGACTAATACACCATCTTTCTTATGTCTTGAAGAAAGAACAATAGTTGTGGAAAAGATGAGGCCAACAGAGAGAGAGAGGCCAAATGATACTCAAGTCTCTGGGTCCAGTTCCCTATCTGGACTTTAAGTTTTACATGAGCCAATATATTTCCTTTATTTAATTGGTGTTGGGTTCCTGTTATATGAAAATAGAATCCTAACTAATACAAATTTCTATTTCTTTTCTCCTCCTCTTTCTCCTTCTTCAAATTCAATGGCAAAGGATACATGTACTGGTTATTTTCATTTAGAATAACTATCACTGAAATTTCCATCTAAAAATGAGTCCCAAGCCCCTTGCCATATGTTCTACCTATAATCACATAAAACAATACTTCCTTACATTGGCCCTGCATTTTAAACATTCGAAAAGCTTTTCACATGTACTTTGTTATGAGATCTTGGAGTTTATTTTTAATGACTTTGACCTATACAAAATGCTACCCAAAACCTCCGCTAGCTAAAGATGTGGATAAGTAATCATAACATTAATTGCACCTACTTAGTAAAGTCCATTATATTTGTGCATTCAGCTTGCCCAGCTTAGAAAGTCAATTTTTCCAAAGGTTTGGAAAATTACCGTGATGGTGAGGCTCAAGATCCAGTTTACATTTTGGGTTCTAAGATGACCAATAGTTCTTTTCATTCAATAGTTTAGTTTCTTTTCTTGTGCTAGAAAGAGATCTCAGCTCTTTTCTTCCATGGCTGTCCATTTGTTATTATGAATTGATTTCTTTTCCCCGTTGCTATGTTCCTGGTCCTGCCCTTAAGAAGAACAGATTGCCCTGTATAATATTTCAAGCCACTTGTATTCATCAATGATGTAGATAATCTTAACATTAGTCACTTTTGAAGCAAAGCATATGTTACAGAGGCCAGTGCTTTCCCTTCAGAATAAAAAAAAAAATGTTCAAATTGCTTACAACTAGTTATTAGAAACAAACACTCAAAGACAGCAAAACAGAGCACCCAGAATTACTCTGCTTTCATGCAGAGAAGCAAAAAGAGGAATGTATCAGATGTATTCAAAAAGAAGAGAGTCAAACTTGGAAAAATTTCTTGGTTCCTTTCCAACTTAATATTTCTTGTTTTGGGGTGCCTGGGTGGCTCCGTCAGTTAAGCGTCAGACTTTGGTTCAGGTCATGATCTCGCGGTTCATGGGTTCAAACTTCGCGTCGGGCTCTGTGCTGACAGCTCAGAGCCTGGAGCCTGCTTCAGATTCTGTGTCTCCCTCTCTTTCTGTCCCTCCCCTGTTCATGCTCTGTCTCTCTCTCTCTCTCAAAATTAAACATTTAAAAAAATTTTTTTAAATATTTCTTGTTTCTTATATACACATTATAATGTAATTACTTCTGGATTAATTAGCATTTGTTATAAAATAACTATCTCAAAGCACAATGTATTAATGGTTACAGTAGAGCAACAAAGAGTTTTGCCGGGCTTCCCAGATCACAAATTGTTAAAAAAAAAAAAAAAAAAAAAAAAAATTCCGACGATCAGTTTTAGGAGTGGTTTTGCCATGCTCTAAAATAACATTCTGTAAGAAAAAATTTTGGGAAGGTTACAGTAATATTTTTAACACCAATCCATCAAGGTTGACCCTGGATTTTAGAAATCTGAATTACTTTGGTGTACTTTGTTTCCAGGCCGAAATCAATGCTGTTCTGACTCATTTTTTTACAAGAATTTAGATGGAGACACTCAGATTATGAATATCTGTGGTAGAGAATTGGACTGAAACCTAGTATTTTGTCAAGTGTGTTTCTTTTTTTTTTTTTTTAGTTTAGTTATTTATCTTGAGAGAGAGAAAGAGAGAGAGAGAGCATGAGCAGGGGAGGGGCAGAGAGAGTGGGAGAGAGAATCCCAAGGAAGCTCTGCGCTGTCAGCACAGAGCCCAACATGGGACTCCAACTCACAAAATGTGATATCATGACCTGAGCTGAAACCAAGAGTCAGATGCTTTACCAACTGAGCCACCCAGGTTCCCTGTGAAGTATGTTTCTATGGAGCAGGAAACGGCCACACGATTTCAAATTGTTACAGTCAGCATTATGGGAAGGCAATGAACACTTCGTTCACCTTCATTCACCCATCTTTTCTCATCTCTTCACCCTTCTCTTTCTTACCTGTCCATCAGTTTGCTCTGTCCTACCTGTTAGTCAGTTTTCTTCAATGTATACAGAGCCCTGTCTCAGGTCCTACTTGAATAGTTTATGAGAATAAAGTTTATTTCATAATTTAAATGTCCTTTTTACCCTTGTAGATTCTCTCCACCCTGAGCTTTTAGATTCAATACTTTAGGGACACCTGGGTGGCTTAGTCAATTGAGCTTCTGACTCTTGATTTTGGCTCAGGTCATGATCCCAGGGTTGTGGGATCAAGCCCCATGTTGGGCTCTGTGCTGGGCATGAGCCTGCTTGGGATTCTCCCTCTTTCTCTCTCTCCCCCTGTACCCCTCCATCTCCCCCCAACTAGCTCTCTCTCTCTCTCAAAAAAAAATTATTTTTTTAATAAATAAAATAAATAAACTTGATACTTTAGATTTAAGCAATTTCTACAATGGCAGCTTCCTCACTTTAATGAAGGGTGACTGGTATCCAGGCTACTCATGAATTCTGGCTACTGTGTTTTATTTTATTTATTTTTATTTATTTTTAACGTTTATTTATTTTTGAGACAGGGAGAGACAGAGCATGAACGGGGGAGGGTCAGAGAGAGAGGGAGACACAGAATCTGAAACAGGCTCCAGGCTTTGAGCTGTCAGCACAGAACCCGACACGGGGCTCGAACTCATGGACCGCGAGATCATGACCTGAGCCGAAGTCGGACACTTAACCGACTGAGCCACCCAGGCGTCCCAAGGCTACTGTGTTTTAGATGTCACACCACACACACTGTCATGAGCTTTTTATTCCTCACTCAAAAGTGTAAAATAATTTTGTATTAAGGGTCAGAACTGTGACACCATTTTACAGATGGAAGAACTGAAATTTGGCCTGAAACATAGGCAGCATCTGACTTCTGTACAGAGATATTTTGCAGACAACCACAAAAGAAATAAAATAACACACAAGTTTTATTAACATTAACAGAAGTTTCTGGATATCGGTGAAAATGAAAAGACAATGATATTCACGTTTAAGAATTTTGTTAATTCAGCAGTGAGGCTTTTCCAAACCATCGTGGGTGGCCAAAATGACTGCTCATTCAAAGCCAAATGTTACCCTGGAATGCCTCTGCAGAGCAGAGAGAAGAAATGCAAAGTTTAATTAAAAAGAGCTCCTCAAGAGCTAGAAGATCAACCCTGTTGTTTAATTAAATTGTAGACATTTTGGAGAGCTGAATATTTAAGTGATAGATCTTATTTCTCAGGCACCCTTTGTCTGATCTTGGACTCTCCCCACAAAGTCCAAAGCCAGCCAGATAGTGGATGTCTTTTTCTCCCCAGGGAGACTGTGCAGTATTCTACAATTCGACTTGCTATTCCTTTTCCAGGTCTTGAGGAGTGGGAGGTGGAGGGGCACTTTCCTCCCTCTCCTCCTCAGTGGGGCTTCCCTCTAGACCTTTTTTTGGCACATTTGGGAATGGCTCCGGAATCCAGCCTTGAAAAGGTCACAGGAGTCAATGGGGGCCCAATTGGAGCCTGGATGATTTTGGAGCTGCAGAGAGGATAAGGTAGCATTTGCAAATCCTTGCCTTTAATGTGTCTACTCTTACAGTCACAACACCAGGATAGGCAGACTGAAAAGCTAGAATATGCCTCTGGATTTAACAGAGACCCAAGGATTCTTTCTGCCCTCTGGGAGCTAGACTATGAGGTCTGGTGATGACTTTCCCATTATCTTGACTCTCCACTCTTGTCCATGCGGAAGGACCCTCGTCTGGTCATTCCTAGGCCAGTGGAGAAGGGGGATGGGGTCACAAGCAGTTATCTGCAGTCTTTTGTTTTTCCATCAATCTGTCTCCTCTGGAATGAGATATACTCTATACGCCTGAAACCTAACAATTTTTTATCAGATTGTTCTCCACGGACCCATCTCCTTATCCCTTTCATTTAAATAACTGGTCCTCATAGCCAGGACTCTCCATACATACAAGCGGAGAAAGTGTTTTTGAGGTTTTCTAAAAGGCTCAATTATCTGAAATAATGTACTCTTAGAGCCCTTCCCCGATATTTATATGCTATCAATACTGAAATAAACCTTTAGGACAAAGGGAGGGCAAAATTCCTCAGGGCACCCAAGGTAAAGTTCAAATACGTGACCAGAAAAAGGAAACATGTTGCTGTCCATGAACATTTACCGGAGTCCGGCTCCCCCGTATCAAGCTGTGGTGTGGCTGAGTGAGAAGGACTCTGGAGCTCATCCAGACCATGTGTTTGTTAGAAGTGGAAAGTGAGACTTGGCATTGAGGTGATCCACTCAAGGCTTGTAGTGACATAGAATCAGAACCCAGGTCTTTTACCCCTGGTCCAAAGTCCTTTCTATACCTGTATCTTGTGACCTGGGAAAGTTGGGCACAGGGGGAAGAGACTGGGTTGTGGTATGAGCCACACACCAGGGAAGGGGCAGCACAGGGACACGGCAGCGTTACAGACAATGGGAAGAGCGGGTGAGGAAGTCGGAGCCCCCACTTGTACCTACTAAGGACTGGACTGTTCCCACAACTCCCACATGCTCTGTGCCTATTGGTGAGGGACGTTGGGCCAGGGAGTTGGAAGCACGCATGTCTAGGCACAGCCCTGAAGGCGTGGGAAGCCTTACTGCACATTGCGGGAAGAGATTTGGGAAAGGTGGTCACCAGGGAGACCCTTGAAGGAGTCAGACTCAGGATACCCTTTGGGGGCCTGACAAAGTAAGGCTAGAAGTACCTAAAGAAAGACATGGCACAGCTAAAGACTAATTTTTCTTTCACATTTTTGTCTAGAACAGGGCCTAGTAGAGTCGTATAGTAAAGATGCAAACTGGTGAACTCAGGATCTGAGTAAGAGCCACACTGAACACACAACTGGGTAAGGTCCCACCCTGATGTTTCACACCTTGAGATTGTAAAGCAAATTGTGATCCATTTTCTCTTGTGGGTATGTGAGATTTTTCACAAGCTTCCTGTGAAATTGTTCGGCCATATAGTTGGATCTCAATTTATAAACAGAAAAGAGGAAAAAAGAACAAAGTGGTCAAACAGCTTGCCCAAGAACGTAACATACCCACAGGCCAACCACAGTCTACACATCACAAATCGCAAGTCCTCGAATGTAGGACCTGTTCATGGCTAATCCACAGTACCCAGTGGAGTTCTGAAAATCGTAACGTACTCTGTTCCCCCATTGTTGTTTGTGTTACAAAATTCCCATTTTGAAAGTACTGTGTGGCATCTATACTAAGGCATGTTTTGTGATTCAAATGGCTTTCTTCCCCAGTATTTCCGTAAACATCCACACCACCTTCCGTCTCACTTGCTGCTCTCCTCGTTCAGCTTTGCTACCTCCTTCCTTCTCTTCCAGACCTCTCAGTGTTGGATGTATTCTCTCCCTTGATGATCTCATTCTGTCCCACGACTTCACATATCGCCTGGATATCCGGCACCCCAACTTCGTTCTCCAGCCCTTAAACTCTTTCCAGGCTCCTCACTCATACCCAACTCCTACCCAGGTAGCTCCACGTGGATGGCTGGTAGGCAGTTCAAGTAACCTGCTTAAAAGAGGACTCTTGGTTCCATAGCCACCTCCCTCGGTGCTCCCAAGCCTGCTCCTCCCCAGCCCTTGCTATACTGACACGTGGCACCACTTTTCACACACTTGCCATGAACCTGAAAGTCTTCTTTCTCCTCACACATCCTCATCCAGTCTGGCACCAAATTGTCAGTTCTACCTTCAAAACACTTTGCAAATTGTCATCTCTTCCACCACCTCTATCTCTACCCTCATCTTCCAACTGGCGTTCCGGCTGGCTCTTTCATGGTCCCCTGGTCTTCACTTCAAGTCTTTTCCCCACACAGCAGCCAGAGTGACCTAATGCTTAAATCACGTCATGTTGCCTCCCTACTCAAAAGCCTCTACTGGCACCTGGTTGGCTCAGTTGGTACAGCATGTGACTCTTGGCCTCAAGGTGGTGAGTTCAAGCCCCATGCTGGGCACAGAGCTTACTTTAAAAAAAAAAAAAAAAAAGTCATCAAAAGCCACTACTAGCTTCCCATTGCCTTTAACATAAAACCTCAACTCTTGACTGTGGCCCCAACTCTTGACAGGTTGGATACAACCCTGATAATCTGGCCCCTGCCTCCCCTGTCAAACTCAACTACTAAATTGCTACTTTACTCCAGTCACTTTCTTCCTTGTTTTTCTTCTAACATGTGAGTTCTCAACCTTTTCTGTGCCATGGATCCCTTCGGCAGTCTGATAAAGCCTACGGATCGCCTTTTAGAAGCAAGTTTTTAAATGCAGTAAGTAAAATACTTGAGATTGCAAAGGATACAACTGCATGGAAATACGATTACCAGAATATTAAAAATCAAATTTGTGACACAGTAATAGATGTGCATCTTCATCACCGTGTTAAGTCACAGGATCCAGCAGCTCTAACAGCTATCATAATTTTGAAGTCGTGATGAGCACGAGTGACATTTGCGGATATCTGCAGCAACTATAACGCAATATGAAAGTGTCGGTGATTTCTTTCGGTGACAGAGTCGAAGCTGCCGCTAAGACACTGCGGTTTGTTTGCCCATATTCATTAGTGGAGGAAATGCTAAATTTCAGGTAGAAGTTAGTGAAAATAGAGATGTAATTTTCTTTCCCATTCAACTCCAGGAGCCGCTGCTTCTTTCCACGGACATCAAGTTAAAAACCCTTCCTTAACTCACCAAGCTCACTCCCACCTCTGGACCTGTGTACCTGCTATTCCCTCACCTGGAATGCTCTTCCCCCAGATCTGTGCAGAGCCCCCTCTCGCCTCGTTCAAGTGTCTGCCCAAAGGCTGCTTTCTCAGAGAGTCCTACCCTCACCCCTCTACCTGAAACAGTTAATTTCCCCATCACACTCCTTCTTCTTGTTCTGCCTCATTTCCCAACCTTACTTACCACCTTCAAAGTCATGCTGTTTATGTGTTAGTTTATCTGTTTACTGGCTTCCTAAGGTAAAGCTCCATTTCCTGTCTTGGGTCTCCAAGGTCTCCTGGCATCTAGAATGTGCCTACCAAAAGAAAGTATGTAGCAGATATCTGTGAGCTGAGTGGATGGCTGTAAAGGAAGGAACATGATCTGGACTTTCGGACACACGAAAGGAAGAGATGTTTGGTTCCAAATTCCAATCAAAAGGGACAGTTTTTCACATTTTTTCCAAAAGTGGGATTTCCAATAGAGGAACTATAATCCATGTTTTACAGTCGTATAAACATGGCTCATGACACAGCTTGGGCATGTGCCTGGTTCTCTCCCAGAGGATTGGCTGTTAAACCACCAGAAGCTGGCAAATTTTTATCACAATGGACAATAGCTTGGTTCGACTACTTCAATTAAAGTATAACAGATCACTCTTAATAATAGCTATTTTCTTTTAAACTTGCTCTTACCATTTTGAATTTGGCTGACCCTGAAAAGGAAATTTCACTGAATTGGCATTATACTTCACTCAAAAGAAAATAACATTATAGAGCAAACATAACAATTTATCACATTATGTGGAGGCCACTTAATTCTTTATTGCAAGGAGAAGTTTAATATCGAAGCTTTAGGGGACTTCCTGGAATAACTCATTAGCCATTAAAAATATGGGCCTTGATATTACTCAGCCATTTTAAAAAAACGAGGTCTTGCCATTTGCAGCAACATGGATGGACCTAGGGGATGTCACGCTAACAGAAACAAGTCAGTGAAAGACAAATACTAAATGATTTCACTTACATGTGGAATCTAAAAGACAAAGCAAGTGAACAAACAAAAAGCAAAAACAGACCCTTAAATACAGAGAACAAACTGGTGGTGGCCAGAGGGGAGGTGGAGGGGCAGAGAATGAGTGAAATAAAGAGGATTAAGAGGTACAAACTTCCAGTTATAAAATAAGTAAGTCATGGAAATAAAAAGTACAGCACAGGGAGTATAGTCAATAATATTGTAATAACATTGCTGGGTGACAGATGGTGTCCACACTAACATGTTGAGCAGTGTGTAATGTATACAATTGTCAAATTCTGCACCTGAAAGTAATACAACATTGCATGTCAACTATGCTTCCATAATAAAAATTTTAAAAACTAAAGTGAGTTTCTTGGAAACAAGATATGGGTCTTGAACTCAGGGAAGTAGACACAGCTTGAGAGATAAACAGATACTGTTCCTGCACATGTGATGCTACAGCAGTGCTTGTGGGTGGGATTTCTCAGGCAGAACATGTGGAATATGAGAAGGAACCAAAATCTGCTCCTAAGGAACCCATGGAAGAGGGGGGAAAAAAAAATCCAGGCAGGAAAACTTGGAATCAGAAATACCAAGTTGTTCAAGTATCTACTTGTTCAAGGATAAATTGACTTACTAATTGCCTAAGGTATGTAATTCCTGACCAGTTCTTGAAGATAAGGAAGAAGAAAGAGGGAAAGGTAATACATGTCCTATGACCTTTATAAAGAGAGAGAATAAGATATAGCACAAATGTAACAAACAACAACTGAAAAATGCTAATCATTTCTCATTCGCAAATTATCTTACAAAAGCAAACACCTAAATGGAAGAGTTGGCAAAATGTAGAGCTTGATAAAGAAATCCAGAGAAAAATACTAGGGCAAACCTCAAGTGAATACAAGAATAACTCTGAGAGCTAAAAAGGAAAGTTTAAAAAAAAAAACAAAACAAAACACCTTATTAAATGCCAACAGTGGATGTGTCCCTGCTGTACCAAGACTTGGTTGGTGTTCCCAGAGTATCTGTGTTAAGTAATTGAAGCAAAGTGGTTTTTATTCAATCAACTGCATTTTGAACCGAAAATTGAAAGGAAAGGAAAGCAAAAATAATGCAATCCTGAAACAAACTGACCTACATATTAGATGAACATGCAGGAGCGAAACACAGAACAGGGAAAATCATTTAATTGCAAGTGTTTTAACTAGTAATCATTGGCAAATGAATGGCTAGTATTTCTAAATGGCAAAGAGTACACATGTTGGGTGCACAATGCTTGCTCGTGATGAAAATGAACTGATGGGTAAACATTATCAAACTTTTCTTTTAAGCAAAACACTTTGATGTAGTGGAACTCTTTTGGTATATAGAACAATTGAATCTGGTTGATGGGGGGGGTGGGCGGTGGAGGGGGAACCCAGGGCCCTGCCCACCCAGCACCCCCTTTCCCTGAGCACCCCACCCCCTTCCCCCATCCTCACTCTAGGCAGCCCCTGAGGAACCTCTGGAAACCTAGGGGTCTGTGTAGCACTATTTGAAGACTGCTGGATTCAAGAAAAAAGACAGTGAGTGTGACAGCCCCCTGTGACACCCCAAGAACTTTAATTCATTCCTAACATTTCCTTAGTGACTTAATCCAACATAAATGTATCCGCTTGTTAGCTGGAAGTGCTTCAACCATCAGGAAAAAAAAGTGAGCTTGAAACCAGTTTCCTTTTTTTTTTTTTAAGTTTATTCATTTTGAGAGAGAAGCGGGGGGTGGGGGGGTGCTTTAGCGGAGGGAAGGGCAGAGAGAGAGAGGGAGAGAGAAAATCCCAAGCGGGCTCTGTGCTCAGGGCTCAATCCCGTGAACCCTGAGATCATGACCTGAGCCAAAATCAAGACTCAGACGCTCCACCCACTGAGCCACCCAGGCACCTCAAGACCAGTTTCTTTCTCTCTGCCACAGCTGTCATATACACACACGTTCCAGACTCTAGTGCTATCTGAGCATTAGTCTCAGGGCTGGCCCCAGCATAGCGGTGGGGAGGGCATGAGGAGGAGCAGTGGATTTGGTGGGCATTTCTCTCCTCATTTTCCAGAGAAGCCAGGGTAGGAGGCAAAGGAGGCTTAAGCTTCAGGATGCTTCACTTGCATGGAACCCTCGTGATTCCAGTCAATGAGTGTCACCAATCCAGAGTGTTGAAAAGGAGTTACTGTGCCCACTTGACCTGCCCTGAAAGCTCATACAGGAAAGAAATTTGATAGAGGTTCTCCCAATCCTAAAAGTGCACACGACATGACCAATAACATGTTGTAAAGCCAAAAGAAACTTTTCTGTTCCTAATAAAATATAATTTGCCATCTACCATGCTAAGGGAAAGACTATTTCATGTATTATCACTATAAAAAATGGTACTAGAAAATCATGGTAAAATAAAGAAGCAATTAATAAGTATGCAGCAAAAAAACAAAAAAAGTAGTGACAAAGAATTAAAGAGGTATACTAGGCAGTTAAACGACAAAAAATACTATATTTTTCTAGGTTTTGTTACTGGTCAGCTTTTTTTTTGCTTTTTTTTTTTTAAGTAGGTTTCACGCCCAATGCAGAGACCAATGCTGGGCTTGAACTCACAACCCTGAGATTAAGACCTGAGCTGAGATCAAGAGTCTTAACCAACTTGAGCCACCCAGGTGTCTCCGTTACTGGTCAGCTTTTTAAACTGTAAAATTTGTTGTGATTTCTTTACTCATTCTAAACCAAGATTCATTCTTGTTCTGACTTTGTATTTGGTATTTTGTATTTTTTTTTTTAATTAAAGAAGGTGCCAAAAAATGCCAGCTTCAGGCCCCACAAAGCCTGGATCCTTCCCTGTGTACCGGCAGAACAGATGGGGGAAAGCTACTGTAGATGGAAGAATTGAGGAACAGAAAGTGAGAGTCTTATTTTAGACCATATTCACAGCAAAGGTCAGATCACATCCCCTCCCCGCAAGCCAACTGGATCCTTTAATAATATCACTACATAGTTTAAAGAAGAAAACTACTAGTATAATAGGGCTCCCCTTACATGTAAGCTGGAGTTCAACTATGGGCCCAATCCTAAATCGCTGGCGGAGGCCTAGAAGACATTTATTTGCATGAAGAACAGAGGAGCCTTCTGGGAAAGAACTCATTCTAAGAGGAGCAGGGACCTCGCTTGGGCAGCTTGACCGGTGGTAAGCCTTTGTCATTAAAATTCTCAGTAGAGTGTGTGTTACCCGCTTTTGTTTCACGGACACACATCCACACTTCGTCACTCACCACTTACACAAGACTCGTGTGTGAGTCCTTTACAGAAAACATTGGAGCCCCCAAGGAAGCAGCTTCACTAAGGCCTCTGCATAACCATAAGGTGAAGGAAACCTTTTCTAAGAGGAGGTGGGACCAGAGTCAGGGCAACTCTAGCATTTTGGGAATCCCACTGCTTCCTAGTGCCGTGGCATGAGACAGCAGTGGCCACAGCTGCCTGGCAGGAAAAGAGTGGCCCGGTGGACCCAACAGAGTAAATTTGTCCGTGAGTTTATGGAGACGTCCAGAAAACGAGGGAGACATGTTGCAGAGGACTGAGGATATCTTGGCTGAGCTGGTGGGCATGGACTAGTGAAATCTGGTGCATTACTAACAATGTAGTCCAGCTTCAGGAAGGTGAGGCATGGGGAAAACCGGCTTATGTTTGCAATGATAGAGTGGGAACAGGGGCGGGGTTGAGGTTCTCAGGGGTAACGTAGTTAAAGGGACCTGGGTGTTACCTGTCACAAACTTGCTGTGTGCCTTTACACCTCTGCTTCCTCATGTGTAGAAACGTGGTGCCAGCATCAGACAGATGATCTATAAGGTGTCTATTAGCTCCAAAATTCTACAATTCGAACTGAAAATCTTTATGGGTCTTCCAGGGTAACATCAAGCAATTACAAGAGGTTCTTTTTAGAAAAGAGGGCACGAAACAAGGCGAGAACAAAGTGCACCCAGCACAGTTGCCTCCTGGAAGTTTTTGTTACTTTGAATAATGAGCAAATAAATGTCACTGAATGAGGAGGCCGAACCATCTCTCACGGGTCCACACACACACACACGCGCGCGTCACATTGGGTATCTATCAACATCATAAGGATCCAATTCTCTTTCATCTGGACTTACCACTCGTTACAGGGTCTGAAAGTTTGGAGAAGCGTCTCACTGTGACCAGTGAAAGATGAGATCTATGAGGCAGTGATACATACGTGACTGTGCAATTGCAGTAAAACAAACCTCAGTGCGCCTAAATTGCTGGTTTCCGAAGACGGACAATCCTGATTTGTAGCTTATCGGTTATGCTGAGAGAGAGGGCCGTTTTATCTGACCATATTGAATTATGGATATTTATAAGATTATAAAGAGCTGAGCATGGCTGCTCTTTGAATGACACAGAGAGATGACTGTCGGTGGGGGTTTCTTCCACAGTGGCTTTCTGAGAGATCCTGGGTTCTCATTTGAATAAACTGGGAAATAGCTTCAAGGGATCCTAATCTGAAATGTGTAAAACAGAGGGCCAGACAAAAGAATCCAGCCTCAGATCTGGCTATCGAAGTCTTCCAACTAATGTTCTCTTTATTCTATCTGAGAGATTACATGCAAATTGTTTCAGTCATGCAAATAGCTGGGCTCCCACAGGCCTAGAGAAAGGGACTTTTGGAATAAGGCTGAGACCTGGAAAACACCTATCAATTTCTAGATGAACAAGTGAAGCCCAAAGAAAACAAGAGATTTCTCGGGTGCTGTGTGTGTCAGAAGCATGAATGCAACCCGGAATCTGGGGCCCCAGAGGAGGTGAAATTCAAAGAACAGTGTTCCTGCCAGGACTGATGAGCAGGGCAGTGGGGGAAGGTGGCTATAGGCACCGTGATTGTAGAATGTTGTGTCAGTGGCTCCCTTAGAATTGTGCTGTGTCATCTGCACAGTGGCCATGCTCTGTCCTCCTTGTTCCTTCTCAAAATCATTTCGTTTCAAGGCCCACGACTGGCAGTCCCAAGAGAAGGAAGGGTGGAGGCACCGGAGTAGGCCTCTGCCCAGCCCACTGCCTTTTCCTCTCCTAGGAATGCATTTTTTTTTTTTAAGTTGCTGACAAACTGGAGTTGATGGCTTTCCCAGATGCCCTGCAATCAGACAAGGCTACAAACATCCAGAAAGCCCAAGTGAATTCTCATGCACATTGGAAAGGTTAAAAATGACAACGGGAAATTCGGGAATTGTGAGGAAAATGGAAAATCCTTAACCTATTTAGGAAGATGCTACAGGCTGGGATTCTCTTGCTTCTGTGCTAAACATAGCTATTGCTAAGGAGAATATGGACCAAAATGTGGCTACACCTCTTTCAAGATGGCGATCTTCAGAAAGTAGGGGCTTCAGGTGGAGGGCACAGAGGAACAACCAAAAGAGCACTCAAAGAACATAAGCAAATCAGGTTCCTATAGAAAAATATTCAGTAAACCTGACTTTCCTTAAGTACACCCATTTACTTCAGTGACTTCTATTGAAGTTATTCAATGATATGGCACAAAAAAATGCCCTAAGAGTATACATCCCAATCCATGTCCATGGCAGTGAAATCATAAGTTTGGTTTAGATACAAAGAAACCTACTTTGAGCTTCTTGACTACCTCCTGCCCACATGGTCTTCCTGCTGATGCCACGGGGCTTACACACATAGGCCCCTGCTGTTCCTCTGGAAAAACTCACCTCTACAGACCTTTCCCACAATCTATCTTCTATTTTCCCCTCTTTGCAATGCTATGGCCAAGGGGGAATCGATACCAAAAACTCAGTAAAATTAATGTTTAGACCATTGAATCTCAACCCTGGCTGCACGTTGGAATCATTCGGGGAGTCTTGTAAAAATGCCCATGCCTGGCTCCCACTCGGTAGCAAATAAATCAGCAGCTCAGGCTGGAACCAGAGCACCGGTTCGTGTTAAAAGCTGGTGCAGGTCAAGACATCCTCCAACCATGAGAGTTATAGCAGTGATTCTCAAACTTTATTCAAATTCAAATCTCTTCTCTTTGAATTTGAACTCTTCAGGAGCCCTGCATTCTTGCTCCCTATTTTGGGGAGGTTGTTTAAAAAAGCCCAATGCCCAAAGTTCACCCTGAATCAGTTAAATCAGAATTCCTTGGGCGGGGGGGGGGGGGGGGGGGGGGGGGGGGGAACCAGACATCAGTATTTTTTTAAAGGTTTCTTAGGTGCTTCCAAAGTTTAGCCTCATCTGAGAAGCGATGAGTTAAATGACCAAACCCAACTAGAACACCAGGATCTGTGCGGGGTCACCTGAAAGAGAGAATGCTTCCAAGGCAGGGACAGGAAACCAACAGTGTTTGGCTGGAGCCTGGTTGGAGGTATTAACACATCTAAAGATAGAATGAGTGAACCAAGGGAGGAGGTCTGCATGGAAAGAGAAGTGGGAGTGAGGGGACACAGCTCGCCAAAGGGAGAGTGCCTGGGGAACTGACAGGAACAGCCAGTCCTCTCTATTTGGGCAGGTCCATCTCCCAAGAGGAAGTGAAGCCATGAGCTTAAGAAAATGTGACACCCTTTGACGTTAAAACCATCCCTCTAATATCCCCTGCTCAGGTTGTGTACTCAAGCTGTGTTCTCATTACCATTTGTCTTCCTATTTAGTTTCCCACTGGGAGAGACTGTGTTAGTCAAGGTGACCACAGATGTCCACTCTGCCTAGAAGTTCTTATTTCTCATCGCAAATGAATAAATTGCGACTTGGTTTATAGAGCAGTCTCTTGAGAGCTTGACTGATGTGAATCTGTCCCTGAGAACTTGATCCACTCTAGCATGTGGACAAAGTCCGGTTTCTAAGTCTGCAAATCAGAGTGGCATCAGCTCAAAATTCCTGGGATTTAGCACAGAGCTTTTTTTCATGATAGTCTCCACCAGGTTGGGAGATCCTGGAAGACAGGGGTCAATGTTTTCTTTTTCTGTGTATCACCAATACCCAGCTTAGTGCAGGGACATTGGAGGCAATGGTGATAGTCTAGCTATTTACACCCATGTCGATGGTCATTGCCCCTTTCACACGACGTGAGCTCTAGCACTGGAGCAGAGTTCTGGAGGCCCCTATGGGGCCAAGCATGAATCTTGTAGGTACTTGGTCTTAGAGAATTCAGGAGGTGCAAGGTGATTGATAGGTCTGGGGCAGATAGGGACACTGGAAAGACTCAGGGTAGTGACATTTTACCCACAAGTATGGAAATATTTTGATATTTTAAAAACTAGTATATCCAGGGGCACCTGGGTGACTCAGTGGGTTAAGTGTCCGACTTCGGGGGGGCGCCTGGGTGGCTCAGTCGGTTAAGCGTCCGACTTCGGCTCAGGTCATGATCCCGCGGTCTGTGGGTTCGAGCCCCGCGTCGGGCTCTGTGCTGACAGCTCAGAGCCTGGAGCCTGTTTCAGATTCTGTGTCTCCCTCTTTCTCTGACCCTCCCCTGTTCATGCTCTCTTTCTCTCTGTCTCAAAAATAAATAAACGTTAAAAAAAATTAAAAAAAAAAAAGTGTCTGACTTCAGCTCAGGTCATGATCTCACAGTTTGTGGTTTGAGCCCTGCGTCGGGCTCTGTGCTGACAGCTCAGAGCCTGCAGCCTGCTAAGGATTCTCTCTCTCTCTCTCTCTCTCTCTCTCTCTCTCTGTCTCTCTCTCTCTCTGCTCCTCCCCCACTCATGCTCTGTCTCTCTGTCTCTCAAAAAATGAATAAACATTAAAAAAAATTTTTTTTTAACCAGCAGATCCAGCCATATTGGTGCGTGACAACTAAATATCAGCATTGTTTGTAGGTAACAAATATTTGTTGATTAAATGAATGCCTGTCACTAAAGCATTCTCCCTGTGGCTGGTGGTACTCCATTATCTGTCCACTCCCAGCAATGCCAAAGACTTTCCTTCCCAGAGCTCCGTGACACCAGACCCATGCAGAGTGTGACTAAGCATGGCTTTGGCTTTAGATCACATAACCTTGGGAGCTGGTTGGGTCTGGTGGCTGGGACACGAGGGGTGAGAAGAGAAAGGAGTGTGGCCTCCTCACAGGATTAATAATACAAAGCACAGACTTGCTTTAGCTTTAATTAAAAAAAAAAAAAAAGTTACAAAAGCCCCAAGGCCTTTGCAACTGTGAAACTCCTTTGGCAAAATCACTGCTCTTTGCATGGTATTCGAAAGCTATGCACTATCTAATATGAAAGCAAAAAACCCATTCGTCTAATATTTGTAGCAAGGCAGCCTGATCAGATGAGAACGAAACTTCTGATCCCCTTGAGAGTGGAATCTACTGTGATTTCCCAACAAGGCGACTGTCTAAGAACTGCCTTCTTAGCATTCTGCTCTCTCTCCTACATTTGATATTCTGTGAGGAGTGACCACTGAGGGATGTCACTGGGTGAGAACGCTGGAAAACACTTGTTTACCGTGTCATTCCTGCTTTGTCATTCTGCTGGCAACTCATCCATTTCCCTCCTCAGGGCACCTTAAAGGGACATGTGCAACCAATCAAGTGGAAAGATCTAAGAGCTCTTTATGGTTAATTGCGCTGTTACTGTTAAATGTGAAAATATGTCCATTTGCAGTTCATCATGCCATACAAACTTTGGGCCTTTCGGACTTTTCCCTGGCTGCCTTACTCTCCCCACCCCCCCCCACCACCCCCAGTGCCCATGCCCTGAAATTGTAGTGAACTGTGTCTTGTCTTGCTATTGAGAAATCCAGTCTAGAGTTGTATTTAGAGAAGATAGTTTCACTAATACACAAATTATTTCATAGCTCCTGGGTGCATATAGTTAGAAGAAGGGTTATTGGGCACCCACTAATGATATGGAAGAGATGTCCAAACAGACCGATGAATACCTCCCATGTTGTAGAACCAAAATACATCTAGAACAGCTCTGAAGGTGGGCCACCACAGCAAGACATTTGTTTCCAAGTTGCCATTTTGGTGTCATCTTCCGGGCATCTCAGAAAGCTCTCGGCCGAGATCGAAACAGAAAAGGTTTCATTATCCAAAAAAGAAAAATCTATTCTATCGTGTGAGCCCGGAGTGAAAAACAGCACGTGAACTCAAAGCTGCCAGTGTGCCCTCGTGCCAGCTGGTTCAATGGGCAGAAGTGAGAATGTTAATAAACACTCTAATGAAAGGAAGTTGTTGGATAGTAATTAACATATGCCATTAGTATCTGTCCCTTTGGCCAGACACGGCAGACAGGCTGAAACCATACATACAAATGAGCGTCTGCTAGGACCGTGCAGGGAAGAAAGGGGGACAGTGTCATTGTGAGCGGCTGGTGTTGTCAGGAGCTTTAAATCACAGGCCACTTAGTAACAAAAACAGGGAAGGCTTTTGTGTTCCAGAACAGTCATGTGACTGAAAGTTTTAAAATTTTAATAAACAGTTTTTCATTCTTGTTTACTTTTCTCTCACCTCAAAACATACTGTTTATAGTTCTTTTTTTTTTTTTTTTAAGGAAAATACTGACTTAGCTTTTTTTTTTTTTTTTTTTAAATCAATGAGTACAGGGCTGCAACTTAGGGCTTTTTGTTTTTAAACCACAATTTCCTAATCTCTCCAGGAAGAGAGGTGATTACATGAGTCTCATGGGCACCCTGGTGGTTGTATTTCTCAAGATTTACATTATCCCTTTTCTGGTTGACCTAAAATGGCTTCTAAATCATACCAACTACTTCCAAATGCTGCCTCTCACAACGCGGTGGAAAGTCAAAACTGAAAACACAGAGGCCAGTCAGCTTCACTAGCTTCTTTTTGCAATGGGAAACCGAGGCCCAGAAAGGCGAACCAATGTCCCTTAAATCACAGGCCTCGTCTACTGACCGTATGAGTCAAGCTTTTTTCACATCCTAGGCCACACTGTCTCATTGCTGGATTCTCTCACTTTGACCAGGACTCAAAGGCACATTAAGAAGAGACTAAACCACATGTGGATGCTTCTTCATGTGTGTTGATTTGCTGGGAGCACACACATTTGGGGAGAAAACTCAACATTTCAGAAATACCAGGAGCAGTGACGCTTGGTACTATTTGGCAACGAGATGTTACGAGGAGTGAAAACTAGAAAATCTAGCAGGAACAAAGGAAAAGCAGAAAAAGAAAAGAGTCAGAAAATTTACAGTAAAATATGAGTTGACAAGACAGACTGACACCACAAGTACGTAGGTAGAAGCCTCTGGAAGAGGTGGTTGTGAAAGTTAACAATTTTCCCAGTAAGTTAATTTGAATGACTGATTTTAGGCGTTTGTGATAATTCAAGCTGGCTGAAATTTATCTTTGTGCTGTCTTTGAAGAAGGAACTTATTAAACCAATTAAGGGATAAACAGAAGTATCGACAAATTATTTTAACCTACTTGAGATAATAAAATAACTTTGAAGCATTGTTTGAGCTTTAATTTTTTTTTTTTTCAACGTTTTTTATTTATTTTTGGGACAGAGAGAGACAGAGCATGAACAGGGGAGGGGCAGAGAGAGAGGGAGACACAGAATCGGAAACAGGCTCCAGGCTCCGAGCCATCAGCCCAGAGCCTGACGCGGGGCTCGAACTCACGGACCGCGAGATCGTGACCTGGCTGAAGTCGGACGCCCAACCGACTGCGCCACCCAGGCGCCCCGAGCTTTAATTTTTTAATGCACTGTGCTGCCTTTGATTGAGTCGCATCTACTTGCTCAGGCAGACCCAGAAAAACTTTCATCTACGTCTCTTCAGTCACACTAATTCACTTCCCAACTGTAAATGAGGAATAAAGGGCCCTATTTGGTGAGGGAGCAAACTCCTTTCTTGAAGAACATTCTGTGGGGAGGCGACAGCCAGTCTCAGGGTGACGAGTGAGTGTTCTCTTCCCCACTTGCTACACTTCAGGGAACTGTCCGTCAGTCCTGGAGACCTCCCTGGGAAGTGAAGGCAACTGAAGCCTGTCAGGGTGTGGTGGGTTCCAGGAGAACCTTCAAGCCGGACCGCAAGGTCCACTTCAGGAAGTTCCGGCCTTCCTCTAATCAGATTGGATCAGATGGGCTTTTCTGTCAGCTGGTGACATCATTTACTCACTAATTTATTTGTTTAAAGAACTTGTTGAGCACCTTCTCGGTGCTAGATGTGGTGCTGGACCAATGGGCCTTCGTCTTTGATCATGACAGAATGGGTGTCTGTCCTAATGTAGCTTTTTGCTTTCTCTTTGTCACTTCGTCAGATTCCACATCAGATTATAGCGCCATGAGGTGTCAGATTTTGCTCTAAAAGGACAGAGGAGCAGTCAAATGAGAAAGGATTTGAGGGGCACCTGCATGGCTCGGTAGGTTGGGCATCCGATTTCGGCTCAGGGCATGATCTCAAGGTTTGTGAGTTCGAGCCTTGCATCAGTCCCCTGTGCTGACAGCTCAGAGCCTGAGCCTGCTTCAGATTCTGTGTCTCCCTCTCTCTCTCTCTCTCTGCCCCTCTCCCACCCACTCTGTCTCTCTCTCTCTCTCTCAAAAATAAAAAAACATAAAAAAAATTTTTTTAGGGGGCACCTGGGTGGCTCAGTCGGTTAAGCATTTGACTTCAGCTCAGGTCATGATCTCACACTCCGTGAGTTTGAGCCCCGCGTTGGGCTCTGTGCTGACAACTCAGAGCCGGAGACTGCTTCAGATTCTGTGTTTCCCCCTCTCTCTGCCCCTCCCCTGCTCATGCTCTGTCTGTCTCAAAAATAAATAAAAACATGAAAAAAAATTTTTTTTAAGGGGAAGGATTTGAATAAGTCATTTATACTGTAAGTCTGTGGGCCTCACCTTGGCCCCCACAAAGCCCTGGGTATATGTTCATCCAAAGGTTCATAGACCAGATTACAAATGTTAGTGCTTATAACGACCCTGGACATTACTGGGTACAACTCTTTCATTTAATAGATGAGGACACTGAAGCACAGATAGGAAAATAAGCTCTGTTCGAGGTTCTACGGAAGGTTCAGGGCAAAGCCTGCCCTCCAGGGCTCTGTCTCCTATACCAACTTTGCACAGAAGCAACCAACTAAATCTGGCTTTGAGCAGGAACTATTTGAGACACGTATTAGGAGGAGAGATGAACTGAGACAGCTTTATCTAAAAATCAGAACCAATGAGTAACTTAAGTATATCCCTCAAAATTGTTTACGAATGCTTATAAAAACAGCGGTGTTGATTAGGTGTCCCTTCTGGAGGCTCAAATGTGATCTGAATTGAACACACTGAAATATGGCCACAGTGGCCTGGCTTAGGCATGAGAAAGAACAGTAAGTGGATTCCAGCCTGCGCTCCCAAGCTCGAATCCTCTCCTGAAGGGGTTTCCCACAGGAGAGAGAACCATGTGACCCTGATTAAGGAGCCATGGTGACTTCCTGGGGGTGTGTTACCGTGGGGTTGGCAGTGACCGGTGCACATTCTGCAGCAGCGGGGACCGATCCTCACAGAGGACGGTGGCTTCGGCTTGTGTGCGGCCCCCTGACCACTGCTGCTCTCTAGGTTTCTGAGGCCCTCTGTGTGTTTACTCACATTCCAACACGCTTCTGCCCAGCGAGTGTCCTCTCTCTTGAAAGGATTCGCTGCTGCTGCTGCTGTTGCTGATAATGGCAAACATAACATGCACTCATAACAAATTCAAATAACACAGAAATATAAAGAATTAGAACTGAATAGTATCCCTCCCTTTCCCCCACTTGGTGCTTCCTCTCCAGTTCCTTTTCTTACAGGTAACTGCTGCTAACAGTTTAGTGTACATATTCTTCCAGACAAAAATATATTATATACAAGTGTATGTGTGTGTATATATGTATGTGGATGTGTGTATATATATAATTTATGTTTTTTATTTGCATTCACGTGCACTTATATGAAGTTTTCCCCAACATAAAGTGCATCAAACCACATGTATTATTTTGCACTTGCCCTTTTCCCTTAACTAAATATTACGCATATTTTCCCATGCTGGTACAATGCGTTACAAGATGTGTGCATACTCTGGGGCACCTGGGTGGCTCAGTCGGTTGGGCGTCCGACTTCGGCTCAGGTCATGATCTCGTGGTTTGTGAGTTCGAGCCCCGCGTCGGGCTCTGTGCTGACAGCTCGGAGCCTGGAGCCTGCTTCGGATTCTGTGTTTCCCTCTCTCTCTGCCCCTCCCCTGCTCATGCTCTGTCTCTCTCTGTCTCAAAAATAAAACATTAAAAAAAAAAATGTGTTCATACTCCAGTTGCTTTAATGAGTGCCCAACTGATGAACATTTAGGTAGTTTCCAATTCTTTGTTCTATAAAAATAACCTCCAGGGGTGCCTGGGTGGCTCAGTCGGTTAAGCATTCAACTTCAGCTCAGGTCATGATCTCACAGTTCGTGAGTTTGAGCCCTGTGTCGCCCTCTGTGCTGACAGCTCAGAGCCTGGAGCCTGCTTCAGATTCTGTGTCTCCCTCTCTCTCTCTCTCTCTGCCCCTCTACCACTCACGTTTTTTTCTCTCTCCCAAAAACAAAAAGTAAAACAGTAAAAAAAAAAAAAAAAAAATTTAAAATAACCTCCAATTAACATTAGGTAACTTTCCTAATTATTCTCTCCCACCTCACTGCTTAAAGCTCGGTTATATAAGTGCACCACCATATCTCAATCCTGTTATAAACTATGACACTTCAATTCTGTGCTAGTTAAGTAACTGCTGTGCCAAATGAGGGGATGAATATGAGCATTAGAATGTCATAAAAAATCAAAAGATATTAAGGGATTAATAGCACCGTTTGTTATATGTGGTCTTGTCTAGTGTTTTGGCCTATTTTCTCCCCTCAGACAGCTGCTACATTTTACCTGTATTTTCATAAAAAAAAAAATTAACCTAAAAAATTCAAACCAAGTTCATGTAATTAGTTTCGTTACACATCTCATCGGCCACGTGAGTGGCCGAGCCGACACTGCTGAGCTCTGTCCCACGTCTCCCTCACCGTGGACTCTCTATAAATATTAAACCAACCACAGAGGCTAAGCTGAACTACCCAGGGAACATGCATTCATCAGACCTCCATGGATCACCCACTTTGTACAAAGCCCTGAAGGCTTAACCAAAAAAGAATACGACACAGTCTCTGCCCTCCCCAACCTTGGCTGTAGTAGAAAAGATAGACACAGGGGCGCCTGGGTGGCTTGGTCGGTTAAGCGTCCGACTTCGGCTCAGGTCATGATCTCACGGTCCGTGAGTTCGAGCCCCGCATCGGGCTCTGTGCTGACAGCTCAGAGCCAGGAGCCTGCTTCCGATTCTGTGTCTCCCTCTCTCTCTGACCCTCCCCTGCTCATGCTCTGTCTCTCACTGTCTCAAAAATAAATAAACGTTAAAAAAAAAAAATTAAAAAAAAAAAAAAAAAGAAAAGATAGACACAAAACACCAACTAGAACACGCAAAATGAATTAAGTGTATGATGGAAGAACAAGTAAAGGGCATGCGTAGGACACAGGAAAGCTCTGCGTTCAAAAGAGAAGTCACAGGAATGTGGGCTTGAACTAGGCCTTGAGCAGAATTTTGACGGCAGTGTGGGTGGTGGGTGGAAGGGAGAAGTTTCAGGTTCGGGAATAAGGACACAGGTGCGAATGCAGATAACCGTGTAAGGAGCAGTGAAGAGTAGTGATGCCCTCTGCCTGGGAACCAGAGGCTGCGGAGGGATCGAGTGTGAGGCTGGAAAGGCACTTGGAGTTGAACTGTGGAAGGCTCTGAATGGGACAGTAAGGAGTTTCTGTGCTATTCAGTAGGCAACGGTGTTCCGCAGTGGGTTCAGAGATGTGCTCCATCCCCTGCTGTGGGAAAATAATCTGAGATGGATCGTGAAGAGAAGCAAGAGACTGAAGGCAAATGGTTGGGAGATTTTTTGCAGTAGTCGGGGGGAAAGGATCCTCTTTCCAGCCCAGGTCCTCTACAGATTTGTCCATCCGTGGCAGAGTTGTATTTCAAATACCAGCTCATAACGATTAGATCGGCCATGTGTACCAACGCATGAAGAATATCTTGTGCGGCCACCAATAAAAATGAAAATGTGGCACTATCTGGAGAGCGTTTGGTTATAGAAGGTATGAGAACTGGAAAAAAAAAGAAACGTGGGGCCTTCCTCATATCATCAAATGCCCCATCCTTGCAGTCACGGCCCCCTTCCCTCTCTACGTGACACGGTGACTTCTCTAGAACTTCATAACAATGAACTTTTACGTTGGTGTCTATGTGTTAGTTACCTTGCCAACAGGTAAGAACCGCCCTATATTCCTAGCTCTCTTACCCAATATTCAGCAAGCATCAAACTGTGTCTGCGTTCCCTGTTCTCCTACCCTTTAATATCGAGCGCTAACAAGCATTTTACAGGCATTATCTAATTTTGTAACACAACGGTGTTACAAGCTCATCCAATATGTGAGTACCCACTCTGAGGTAGGCAGCAGGAATACAGTGATTAGAAGTGACAAAGTCACTGTTCTCGTTGAGCTGAGCCGACACTCAAGTGAGAAAGACAACAGCAAATACACGCATGGCTCTGTAACGTCACGCCAAGTGGCGGTGAAAACGAGGTGAAAGAATGAAGCAGAGGAAGGGGATGAAGGGGATAGAGAAGGTGGGGGGGGGGGGTAGCGGAGGAGCAGCAGGGAAGAGGGACCTGGATTAATAGAGGAATGAACCATGCACAGATCTGGGGGAAGAGCATTCCAGGAAAAGTAACACCCGTTGAAAGATTGAAAGACGACCTGGCCACTAGGCTCCAAACTGTCTACTGAGGTGAGTGAGCAGGTGTAGGAAGAAAAGTGAGGAGGTCGGGGCGGCTGCAGCGATGTGAGCAAGAAGCGGGATGAGAGATCGGCAAGGATCCAGGGGCCGCGTCACACGGGGCCTTGCAGGTTTGGGGGGTTTTGTTCTGAGGGCCATCAGATGCCACTGGAGGATTTGAGTAGAGAAGTGACATGATCTGGCTCACAATTATGATTTCTGTTTTACAGATGAGGAAACTGAGGCTCAGAGAGGTAAGTTCCTTGCCCAATGTCATTCAGCAGGCAGGCTCACGTCCTGTCAGTGTGAGTCTCATCCTGTTCTCTTGCCCGTTCGGCTCGCTGCCTCCTTCCTCACTCAACCACAGGTCGGCTCAGCTCACACCCACCTTCAGTTCCTACTCCAGGCAGGAAAACCAAAGTCCGTGGGGCTAACATTCCCTGCCCCTGCAGTTACTCGTTTGACCATCGAGCTCCAGCCCCTCTGCCTGCCTTGACCCATGCCAGCCGGTCTGACTGCCAGACCCTTGTCTTGCTTCTGACCGGAATGACTTCCTGGTTCTCAGCCTTAGGCTGCTTAACCCCTGCAAGCACTCTCAGGACTGGAGGAAAAGTGGCAGTGGTGTTGGCTGTGGCATTAGAATGTTTGGTCCCAAGACCTCTCGCTCCGCCACTTGTAGCCACGTGGCCTTGGGCAACTGACTCAGCCATTCGCAGCTCCAGTTTTCTCATCTACTAAACTGGACGACACTCCAGCACCTCACGGGGGGTTGTAAGGACGGAGTCTCTGGCACAGGCTGGGCGCTCGGCAGAAGTGAGAAGGGAGACGTTCTTCTCGACTGTCTTTGGCACCTCCGTCTCCGACACAGGGTCTGGCTCTCTACCCGGCTCCCCTGGTGGGTCCGGGTCTCCATTCCAAGCAGCTCCCCCTAATATTGCACATTTCAGGTCGATCAGATGGAAAACCTTGTGAAAAATACTTAGAGGAGGAAGGGAGAAGTGGCTTCACCAAGAAAAGAAGTGAAGTTGTCCATCTCTTTTCGTTTTCATTCAGAACGATTCGAACCACCACTTTGGAGCCATATGCTCTTTTTTAGGTTATAGCAAACTCACAAGGTATAGGAAAAACATAACATGTTTTATAGATCTCTAAAACATAGGACTGAACATGCAATTCTTAGAAGTAATTGATGCCAAAGAATATATGGTGGGTTTTGGGGCGCCTGGGTGGCTCAGTCGGTTAAGCATCCGACTTCAGCTCAGGTCACAATCTTGCGGTCCGTGAGTTCGAGCCCCGTGTCGGGCTCTGTGCTGACTGCTCAGAGCCTGGAGCCTGTTTCAGATTCTGTGTCTCCCTCTCTCTCTGACCCTCCCCCGTTCATGCTCTGTCTCTCTCTGTCTCAAAAATAAATAAACGTTAAAAAAAAAATAAAAAAAAAAAAAGAATATATGGTGGGTTCTTAGAGTTCTCAGAATTACTCATTTACTTAATTACCTCCATGTACCTTTTGGTAGAAGTTACTCAAAAATATACTCATTTTTAGGGCTAATGAATAGCATTTGGAGTATAACTTATGTGTTATGATTGAACTGAGTATGTCATGCAGAGGAATGCCTCCATGATTCTCATCTTTTATTTTATTATTTTTAATGTTTATTTATTTTTGAGAGAGACAGAGAGAGACAAAGAGAGAGAACAAGCAGGGGTGGAGCAGAGAGAGAGGGACAGAGGATCCACAGCAGGCTCTGTGCTGACAGCAAAGAGCCTGATGCGGGTCTTGAGCTCATGAACCGTGAGATCATGACCTGAGCCAAAATCGGACACTCAACCAGCTGAGCCACCCAGGCGACCCCCTTTTTCTCTTTTATTTTTTTTTTTATTGTTTCAGATTCTCGTATTTTAAAAAACTTTATTTTTGCATAATTTTAGACTTAGGAAATTTGCAAAAATAGTCAATCCAGAGAGTTCTCATATTGTCTTCGCTCAGCTTCGTCCAGCGTCAGCACCTTACCTACTCATGACGCAAATGGCAAAATTAAGAAATTAACATTGATACAAAACAGTTAACCAAGTTACAAACTTTAATCAGATTTCCCAAATTTTTCTATTCAATGTCATCTTTTTTTTATTCCAGAATGTCATGGCGCTTTTAGTTGTCACGCCTCCTTAATCTCATCTAATCTGTTATGGTTTCCTGGTCTTGTCTTTTGTGATCTTGACAGTTTTGAAGACTGTTAGGTATGTTGTAAAATGCCCCTCAATTCGGATTCGTCTGTTGTCTTCTGGTAATTTAAAGGTTATAAATTTGAGAGGTGAGGTGCCCTTGTTGTTGCGTCCTATTAGGGAGTAGATGATATTGACGCGGATTCATTTCCAGGTATGTTGACACTGATCATTTGGTCACAACAATGTCTGCCAGGTTTCTCCTTAAATTTTCACGTACTAATTTTAGCATTCATTATGTCGTTCTTTCCTGTCACAGTTATTCCTGTGGTATTCAAATGAGTCTCTGGTTTCCTTCATTTGTTCTACATTTGCTGATTTGAATTCTTCTGGGAAGAAGAGTTGTCATTTCTCTTCTACCCATTCACTGACGGCACTACAGACTCATGGCTATTTATTTTGTTCTTTGTGTTATAATCCCATATTGTTGTTATTTTTTTTTTTTTCTTTAAATCATTCCAGCTTTGGCTATTGAAAGCTCGCTCAGGTTTCAGCAAGCCCCCCACGCTGGTTTTTGGAGCACGTTCCTACTTTGTAGCACCACAAGATGCTTCAGGCTCATTTTGTATTTTCCCTGCCCCAGCCCTGGAACCAACCAGTTCTCTAAGGAGCCCTCATTCTTCCTTTTGGAGAGTGGTGTTTAGAAACCAAGATCTGGGTGGGTGAGCTCATTTTTATTGGAGTGTCATTGTTTCTAGGCCCTCAGTGAACAGAACTAGGAAATAATGTATTTATACTAACGAAGGCATGCACATACATCTATATTTGCTTCTGAATACATCGAATTCAGTGGCTCTCCACGGGGGTCAATTTTGTCCCACACCTGGATCCCCGGGGATATTTGTTAAAGTCTGCAGATATTTTGGGGTATCACAACTCAAGGGGACATGCTACTGGGATCTAATGGGCAAAGGGTGGGGACACTGCCAAATATCCCACAATGCACAGGCACAAACAACAAAGAATTATCCAGCCCAAAATGTCAATAGTGCCAAGGCTGAAAAGCCCTTATCTGTCTAAATATATATTAAAAGTACACCATACATGAGTTCATACTGATGCCTCTGACCCAATCCGGCACCGCAGGGTTGGCCCTTTGCTTAGTGCTTCTTCCTCCAATCTGGCTGTCACTATCGATGCTATATTTATTTGTTTGGTCAACTCTGGTATGCAGGTAAAGGGCTTTCAAAATTGCTAACCCATACCCTGTAGGAGACAGTTTTACTCACTAGAGTATATTCTAATTTTGTGTACAAGTCATTTTGTCTTTAGCCTTGTAGTAGCCAGTCACAACACTATTTCCAAAGTTATGTAAGTTGTCTCCTTTCTTCCCCTCCCCACCCCCCCAAGCATGGATATATCTTTCACTTGTCATATCGCTACGTTCATTTGCCACAGTTCTGCATCCATCCTGGGCCTTGGACAGTCGGGTAGATTTTTCCTTTTACTTGCATACAATAAAATTCATTCTTTGGATGATACACTTCTATGGATTTTGGCAAATGCAGAGTCGTGTATCCTCCACCGCAGGAACATCGGGACAGTTCCATCAACTTCAGAATTCCTTTGTAATCAGCCCTTCTCCCATCCCAACCCCTAGCAACCGTCCTTATAGTTTTGACTTCTTGAGAATGTCCTGTAAATGGAATCAAACAATATGCAGCCTTTGGTTCTGACTCCTTTCACCACACAAAAGATGTTTAAGATTTATCCATGTTGTTGTATGGACCAATAGCTTGTTCCTTTTTATTACTGAGTAGTATTCCACGGTGTGGGTATATCAGAGTTTGTTTATGTATTCATCAGCTGAAGGACATCTCAGCTGCTTCCAACATATGAGTAAGGCTGCTGTAAACATCCAGGTAGAGGTCATGTGGAAGCCTAAATTTTCAGTTCGCTTAGGTACCTATCTAGCAGTGAATTGCTGGGCTGTATGGTTAAGTCTATATTTAACTTTATAAGAGACTGGCAAACTGTTTTCCAAAGTGGCTGTACCACTGTGAATTCCTGCCAGTAAAGTATAGGAGTTCATCCTTATCAGCCCCTGGGGTTCCCAGCTCTTTTCTTTTTCTTTTTCTTTTCTATGCCGTTCTGAAAGCGTGTAGTGATAGTATTGTGATTTCGGTTTGGATGCCTCTAATGACTAATGATGTTGAGCATTTTCCCGTGTGCTCACTTGCCACCTGAATGTCTTCTTTGGTGAAGTGTCCATTTTGCCTATCCTTCTGCTTGTTTTTTTAAAAAAACATGTCCCCCTTTTATGGACATAAAACTCTCACACCCTCTCCTGTTTCTGAAATGGCCACTTATGGGGGCTTCCCTCACTCTACCCTTCCCTACCATATAATCACAGACTCCTCTGGCTACCTCCACCTGCCAACATGACTTGTTGAATTTTACTTTTCACAGTATGTGTGAAAAAATGCAAGCATTTTTTATCTACAGATATAAAAGTTTACTTTCATTTGATCTGCTTTGTCAATCACCACTCCTAAGATTCTGATATGACTCCCTAGAGGATATGGTTTCAGTACTCTGTCTCCTAATGACATGGTCCTTCAGTATTACCAAGAGAGTTATGGAAATGAAACGTGCTCTTTGGCATCACGAAGGTGCCAGAAGAGCTCAGTGTAGTGTTGGTGGATTTCAGTGCAGGTGTCTCAGATCATGTAGAGTGGAATTTGCATGAGCACTTTGGAGATAAGGAGAATAATTTATTTCCATGGATTTCTGATTTCTGGAAGTCTTCGGACCAACCTCACTGTCTAGAGTTAAATTTCATGATTAAAGTTAAAATGCAGTTATAATTATAATTATGAATTATAGTTATAATGCAGGGGAGGGAAGGGTACCATGTGCCAAACACTTGGTATTTATTAATTTGTGTAATCCTTGCATCTCTGTGAGGTCATTTACCCCCACGTGACAGATGAGGGAACTGAGGTTGTGCAGGTTACAGAGCAAGTGAATTACAGGGCCTGGCTACATCCCAGAGCTGCCTGACTCCAGAACTCTCATTCTTTCCACAGCATTGTCTTACTGCCTCGTGGATTTAATCCATGTGCAATATCAGAAATAATATTTTAAGAAACTGGCATTTTAGAGAATCATAGAGACCCAGAAAGGTGGGAGCCTGCTCTGATTGGACTTGAGAAGGACAGAATTTTTCTGTTTTCTGACTCTCCCTCACTTGCTTTCTGAACACAAGACATAATTGAATATTATTTTCCTTGAGTTTGCTGCTCTTTAACAGTGGTCTGCAAACTGCTTTGATTGCTTATCCCATAAGTAAGAAAAGGTTTGAGCATACTCGTTCATGAAACGTTTATCTACTTATAAAATTATAGACATGTAGAATTCCATTAACATATTATGTATGTTTAAAAAGTTACAAAAATAGAAATTTGAAAGGGATGAGATAAAGATAAAATCATCAGATTACTGCTCTCCCTAGTATTTTTAGTTGGGGCCATGTGATGAACTAGATTGTCCTTAATTTTACCATAGTTTTACTTCACAAATAAGGGAGGTGTCTGCCCTACCATATTCCTGTTGTTTATTTGTTTGTATTTTGATATTAGCTTTATTCTCTGATTACATTAGAGACACGCTTTCGTGCCATTAGCCTATTTTTATAAGGTTTAGTTTTATCAAAACTAGATGATAAGACCTGTGATTCCCTGCAGCCTTTCACACGAAAACTACAGTGTGTCCCAGTACATTAAAACCAAAAAAAATATATGGTGATGCTATTAATCTCTCCACATTATAAGATTCCTTCAAGTTTTCTCCTCTATAATCTAGAACACTTGACCTTCTGGCATGTGGGCTAAGATAGGGGAACCTGGGTCAGCCCACTTATTAAATATTAGGAAAGTTTAATTTCTGTTTTGTTTTAAATAAAAAAAAAAAAATCTAGGTTCAAATAGTTTCTTATTTTCCCCGGAAGATTGTCTTGCATGTCCACTAGGTACAAATAGTTCATTTTAGGGAGTGCTGATCTATAAAGTGGGTATATGTTTCGCCCAAATGGGGAAACCTGGGGTCAATAGTATGACTTCTATTACATATTGTTGAATTATTCAATGAAAAGGTTAAAATGCCTTCAAGAACAATACTATTGCATCTCTATACTAGTCTTGCTGCAGGATTTGAAAGATTCTAGGAGCGTGGCTGCCAGTAACGGAAGCAGGGGATCCAATTAAGTATGAGCTCTCTGCACTTCTGGAGACAGCCTGTTTCCTGGCATACTTTTGACATGTGCTCAGATCTAGGACAGCTGGAGGAGGCAGCTACTTTGTTGGAGCTTCTACTGGTCATAGAACAAAGATAAGCCTAGATCCATTCTGAATATTCTTCTCAGAATTCTCTTTCTCACCTCTAGATAGCTAAGACATTTCTTTTTTTTTTTTTTTTTTTTTTTTTTTTTAATTTGTTTTTTTCACGCGTGATCCCCAATGAGGGGCTTTGAACCCCTAACCTTGGATGATAGTCTGAGT